>NC_137688.1:48822625-48920125 GCF_963989245.1 Nansenia antarctica | reverse complement strand
TTATTTACCCAACTCTACTGAACACCGCTGTTCCTTTTCAGAAAGGACTGCTCCGAGAGCCTCGCACGGCAGCAAGACAATCAAATCAGGACTGATCCCTCATGATTGCTTTGAATCGAATTTTCATCTTTCATTGAACTATGAGATTACTTCACCCTTTGTCTGGATTAATTCCAATGTAATCGTTATTTGTTTTTTTCCCCGTCCTATATTTGTCTCCAAGTGTAAGCTTGTTCTGTGGTCATGGGGTGTATCATTTCATTTTTGCCTAGGCTGGTGAGGGTCTTGATCGTTCTGTAAAGCGGATACCGGGTGGATTTATGGTCCTCAGAGACAAAAAAGCCAACGAAGGGAAATTAGTGGAAGTTTGAGATCCAGGAGGATGCAGGCGACGTGTTGGTGTGCGGTGTTACTCCTGACGCCAGCAGTCTACCTGGTGAGTTTTATTTGTTTGTCAATATATTGTGTAATTTCATTGTTCTATCCTCTTCTGTCAGGACAATTTGAACGGTCTTTTTACAACGTAAAACATTCACAAGCGAAGGCGCTTCAATATTTGGGCTGTGATATGCATCTGTCACAGCATGGCATACAGCTATGTCCGTTTTAGTAGTGGGTCCTGTGTCGTTAGGCTATTGGGAAAACGACACACTTGTGTTTGGGGTGGGAATAAAAGCGGACTTTGGCCATTCTATATTATGAGTGCCATTTCTTTTCAACGATCATTTGCGCGTTGGGCCATCTTCGATCACTGTGCGTTATTGTAGGCATAGCCTACTACTTGTTCAATTGATTGTGAAAAAAGTGTGAACATCTGGTTGCACATAAAGGAAAGATCGAAGTACTTCTGAATATATATCTTATGTGTACATGTTTTACACCAAGGCCTGTTGTGATAAAAGAAAGAAAGTAGAAACACGAAACGCCTTAAAACAATGCAATTTGCAACGCTCTCCACGCGCGTAAAACCTGAGGCGAGTTGGCGCAATTCAAAGAACACGTCTGTTGGGGGCGCCATAACAAACCAAAAGGAGCACATCCAGGTGCGTCTGTACTGTATGTCTACATTGTTTGGCTATTGCCTACCTTTCTAAATCTTTGTTTGATTTAACTTTTATTTATTTTGCTGGTATTTCTACAAAACAATATTGAACCTACGCGGAGCATAATATTGCTTATAATAGAAACAGTTTAGGCTGACAGAGAATGTTCTTGTTTGTATTGTGGGCTACAACTCAGCATGAACTCTTCAAATGAAAATGTTCGATTCACATTCATGACGGCATATTTAATAGCCTGTCAAAATACAGTGTGGTGTTTCACTACCAAAATGTATGAACCGTTTACACTCACATGTTCTGTTTTGTGTCAAAGTGGTGTCAATCATTCGAAATAAATTAAACTTCGATATGAACAA
Source organism: Nansenia antarctica (assembly GCF_963989245.1). Taxonomy (NCBI): domain Eukaryota; kingdom Metazoa; phylum Chordata; class Actinopteri; order Argentiniformes; family Microstomatidae; genus Nansenia; species Nansenia antarctica. Next base: position 48,918,708 of record NC_137688.1, on the reverse strand, counting down.
TTATACTATTTACCTTGGCCTTAAAACGTTTCACGGCGCTTCAGATTAGTCTACTTGCAGTGCGTTTAAAGTGGGTCCTGTATTGTATTTTCTGTTACTTTTTACAGGAACACAATGTTGAAAAAAGATTGTCTAAAATACACGGAAGGTCACACACACACACACACACACACACACACACACACACACACACACACACACACACACACACACACACACACGGCGAATGTTTAGTAGAGGTCTTTAGTATGCATTTATTGTTTTACAAGCAAAAACACGTTTTCCGCCCCCCAGAACATACGTTTTCCTTACATTTTGTAAGTCATAAAACCTGTACCTAACTTTGCGTTTTATTTGATTAATATAGATTGTATTAGGTTAATAATTAATCCATCACACAGGTCAACAGTTACTCAGTTACTGAAAAAAACTATACTCACAAATAAAGTCAACATGTTAATCAAGGTCATCAAGCAGTATGCTGGTTGTTTGAGTAGGCTTTATCAAAGTTGGATCTGGAATAATATTGTCACGTTCTTTCATTTAGATTTAGAAAAACAGTGGCCTAAAATAATTAGGTCAGGAAACTTTCATGGCGCATTTGTTTATATAACACAAAATAGAAAATGTACAGTTGGCGAGTTTCGACATTTTAATAATTTCTTTCAAATATTTTAGATCATTATACAAATAGCCTATAGGCCTAGATAATTTAGGAAGGCACCTGAGTAATTATGAGCCTCACCTGATTTTGAGTAATTTGGGAACTTTGATTAGGGTTGTGATTACTGTCACAGGTTATCTCGCATCTCGCTTAAACACCATTCAAGCAGATGCAACATAATAATCTGATTGATTGATAATTGATAATCTGCGTGATTTGCATCCATAGTATAGGGTTGTTGTAAAGTTAAATTACATAGACCAAATTGATGTATTATATTTGATAGGAATTGTTCTATCCATAATAATCGTACCTTAGGCACCTTATGATATTTCTTCAACTGTCTTTATGTCCTCCACTCGCTCAGAACAGAACTATGCCTCTAAATTGAAAACTGGTCGAGAGAACATTGTTTGAGTGGATTTTGAATTTCCGCACCGCGGAGCTGTCCATGGTGCTGAACTGCAAGCTTGTTTTAACTGGTCCCAGCAGAGCTTATTGTTGGCCAACTCTACAGTCTGCTATTATGAACATAATTATTGTGGTGTTCCGACTTTGTTTTGTCTAGCAACAATGTTTTAAAACGAATCAAAACATCGCTTCAAACCAGTAATGGTAACTGCTTAACAAAAAACTATTTATCAAGTGTCATTTGTCACGCCTAAACAAGCTTTTAGGTTCCCCAAATTGGTTATTTCACAGTGCATTAACCTTCAAACAGTAAATGTTACATTGTGTACCTGGCATTTTTATATTTTGATGAGGGGAATGCAACGGATCATGTAGCGTAATAATCATGGATATTTATATCTAAAATAAACCCATTCGGATCATTGGGGCCTTATCTGAAATACACTTCTTTTTTCTTTTGCTGTTTAAACGTCTATATTTGCCACACAATTTGGAAGACATGGACATGGATCTTTTGAATTGTGTTCGTGTTTTATTGAACTCTCTACGAATTGGATAAATAGCGTATTCAAGACTATAGCTGGATAACTTCGACACCCTGTCTGCTCTAAATCTAGATTATTTTCCAAATCAAATAAAATCAAATCAAATTTTATTTGTATAGCGCATTTCTTACAAGATGCAACTCAATGCGCTTCACACAATGAACATGTTCAGTCAATCAGTCAATCAATCAATCAATACTGACAGAGCCGCGAGCAGGCAAAAGTAAAAACCTGTACACTATGTAGCCAGGGAAATTCCCTTGCAGCCCTCTACACATAGAGCGACTACTAGCCAGTTTGCCTACCAGCACCCAGCGGTGGATCCCCCCAGCCTGTTAAGTGTCGGCTTTATGCATACCTAGGGGGATTAGAGTTGAACTTTGATGGTGTTATTTCGCGTAAAAGGCTCTTGTCTCCGCTTAATTAGCCTCTTGTCTGCGTGACACGCCTTGACCTCGATAGCTGCGCTCTGAAGTACAATGATGCAGGTACGAGTGGCACAACACGGCGTGCTTCATGAGGGCGGCATACATAAATGAATTTCATCACCTATGGGTGCGAAATTCAATGAAAGAGTCATTATTATAATCCATATGGTGGAGTGATTTTTTCCCCTTTGTGTGTCTCTCTGTATGTGAGTGTGTGTGTGTGTGTGTGTGTGTGTGTGTGCGTGTGCGCGTGCATACGTGTCTCTGTGTGTGTGTGTGTGTTTGTGTGTGTGTGTGTGCACGCGTGCGCGTGCGTGCCTCTGTGTGTGTGTGTGTGTGTGTGTGCATGTGTATGCATGTGTGTGTGACACCGCATTGACTAACCCGGCTTGGCTATGGCCCAGTCAAAAGGTGTCTGACATCCCTGTTACTGAAGGTGTTGCTCCCATGAGTGGCTGAGTGACACAGTGCTCAGACTGTCGACAGTGTGAAAAGCATGTTCCCTGAATGGCAGGTTGACTCCTATTGCTTCGACACGCCGCTGTGACTGGCAAGCAGGTCTCCCCCAGGCATACCACCACGTCCCCACTTGGGATAGTGCGCTGGCATTCCACTTGAGGGACCGACACAGACAGCTGCTTAACCAGAACTCCTATCACCATTACCATCAACCGTCATTGTAACACGGGTTGTAAATCTGCCAAGCAGACGGAGAGAGAGAGAGTGTGTTGGGAGAGAGAATGCCACATTGATATCAGCCTATGATGAGGCTAAGGCATACACACACTCACACAGTGTAAATGTACCGTTCCTGCAAATCAGGTAACAGGGGGAAAGAGAAGTCATGTGTGGCTGCTGTTGCATTATGGTCTGGCACAGTCGCCGCCGGTATGGTTGTCAGGAGATGTTAGATGATATGTCATCATAACATCCTGCCATAACAATCCTGAAATCAGTCCAGTCGGATTTGGTTCGTTCAGTAAATGTACACACACGCACGCACGGACGCACGCATGCACACGCACGCACACACACACACACACACACACACACACAGTGTCACATCCGTGTGTTATAGCAATTTTGTCCAAATTGTCCAAGTCCGTTCAGTAAATGTGTACACACACACACATTGACACACACACACACACACACACAGTGTCACATCAGTGTTATAGCAATTTTGTCCAATCTGATTGTTATTTGTAGCCATGCTCACTGTGCGCAGTACTACTTGAATTGGAGTTGGAGAGCAGAATCAGAGCACAGAAGGCCAGAGAGTTCAGTTTCTGAGCACAGCTATGTAATCCACTGCCATAAAACGGTCCAGGAGAGGCTCTGTTCCATATGAATTAACAGTCAAGTGTATACTTTACCTCAGCGACTCAGGTGCCTCTCAACTAGTTAGACGCCACTACCCGGATGCAGACCACCACCGACTGTGATTACACTCACTGTACTGGCGGAAGGGATTTCATAGCATAGAAACCTTCCTAGCAATTGGCCAGCATGATGATGTTTTCTTCCCCATAAAGGCCTACACATGGTTTAGTTTCGAACACTTGAATAGTGGTTTAAATAATTGGTTTAATATGGTTACCCTACTGTAGTGTACCACACCTCTACGTAGTCCCAGGGTCCCAGACGTGCTTCAGTATTGTTGACCTTTGACCCTCAATCAGAGAGTTGATACAGTGCGTTCATACTGAAGACTCCCCCCCATGGCCAGGTAATAGACACTCTTGACATCTCAAGGTGACCCGATCCTGCCTGTGGCGCACGTCTATTGAACCGTGCTCGTCATGAGCTCCACTTATGACACCAGGGGCCTGGGGGCAGGGCTCTTTCATCATAAACGCGTCTCCCCGTGGACCAATGATATGCTCCCAGACAGTCTCTGAGCTTTGGCAACATAGAACACAAAGCTTGACCTTGATTTGGGGTCCGAAGGTCAATGATAATGGAACAGAGTTGTTGGAATCGCCCCTCAGCACCCCTGCTGCTTAATTGTTGACTGCATGGATCATTACAGTGTTGTTTACTTGAATCCAGGGGGGGGAAAGTTAGAACAATGGCAAACATTTACAGCAAAGACTCTTCAGATCTTTTGATGGCATTTTAATTGGAAAATATTTCATTGCTGATGACCCCCAACCTGCACACATCTCACAACAACTCACACCCCTGACTGTGCATTGGGGATCAGACACCACTTTGCGTGTGTGTGTGTGTGTGTGTGTGTCGTGTTTGTGTGTGTGTGCATGCTTGTACCAGTGTGTCCTTGTGTGTGTGTGTGTGTGTGTGTGTGTGTGTGTGTGCGTGCGTGCGTGCGTGCGTTCGTGCGTGCGTGCGTGTGTCTGTGTTTTGGGGTGATAAATGACCACATCCTCTATTCTCTCCTCCATGCACTGCTCCAGATTTTCAATCGCATTCAGAGTTCAGAGGTCAAAGCTTCAGCTGACCAATCAAGGGCACCGGTTCTGGAAATTCCAACTAAGGCACGACCTGGGTTTGATCCTCTGGGGGACATTTCTCTGTCTGCTCCATATATAGCCATGCTTCTGCAATCCCACACTGGGAGGGAAGAGTGTGGCACCTTGATAGCAGTTGCTTCGTAAAGGTTCTTGCAGGAAATGACCAGATAACCCTTAAAGACCCTGCTTTGACATCTTCAGATACCCCAAGGACTCAGAAGTATCGTTAGTGCTATTAAAAACGAGGTGTGCCAAAGTTGAAAGTGGCATTTCCATTGACCTGATGAGGCTTTCAAAAACCTTACTGATATTGATAAATGATGATTTACCTTTAGTGAGTTTTCAGGTGGTGCAACTATCCAATGTTTTATTCATATAATTGAGGTATTGCCTGTGGTCTGTTTTTAGATTTAAATCCCTCCTATAAAAGCATGTTATGACCGACAGCTCTTTGGTTATTGTCGCTGTACAGATGCTACATGCATTTCTGGATGACAAAGGCACAGGGATGCTGGATGTTGTCCCTGCCTTAAGCGGGGTACACACATAAGGATTTTCTAAATCTTAACTGATTTTTTATCTGAGACAGACCCCACACATGAAGATAACAAATCTTGGATTGAACAGCCTTGATCGTATTGTGTGTGGTGTGCGCCGATTTTCCCATTTCAGCACCCCACAGACATAAAGATTATTGTTACGACAGACTCCAGACTCTCTCGAGTCTCGTTCCCCCACGCCAGAAATCTCGCGTGAACCCATCCTTTGAATATTGCCTTTAAATTACAAAATAATTAAATTAAGATTATATAATGATTAAAGCACTTTGAGCTGCAACGTTTGCAGGAAAAGCGCTATACAAATAAAGTTATTATTATTATTATTATTATTATTATTATCTAACATAGTATCCTGACTGACCTGTACGAGGCAACCATGTGCGACAGGGCAAATAAAGTGCAGAATAACGAAAAGAAGAAGTCAGCTCGCTTCTTGATTTGCTACATTCCATCCACGTCATAGTCGGACTCGCGAGCAGGGTTGCCAGATGGGAATGACATTTTCCACCCTAACCACAGTCTAAAACCGCTAATTCCACCCAAAAAAACCAGAGTCCATCTGGCAACCCTAGGATTGTTGGTCGTAAGTATTGAACACATTTGACATTTACGATTGCCGGCCACGACCATTTTCCGAGCAGGTTGTCGGGAGAGATTGACTCTTAACACACCTCACACCACAGGATTTTGTTATAGGAAAATCTTTAGAGCCATCTGATAATCGGGCGTTTTCTGTCTTTGGTCGGAAGGGGGAAAATCGGGCCAAAATCGGCCAGATAATCCTTATGTGTGTACCCCGCATTAGTAAATTGGCTGCAGTGGTGGTGATAGATTGCCTGTGTCTGATGATGGGCTTGATTGACCACAGAAACAAAAGCGGTCTCAAGCCCAATTTATACTACTGCGTAAAATCGACGGCGTAGCCTTGCGTAGGCCCGCAGCCTACGCTGTAGGCTACGGCGTAGGTTGACGCGCACCTCTCCAAAAATGTAACTATGCGGCAGTGCCTACGCAACCATAACAACTGTGATTGGTCCGCTTGGTAGCACATGATTCCGAAATGACTCCGACTCTCTCGTCGGCCAAAATGCGGAAGCCATGACAGAAATTTCATTTACTTTTTCTGTAATTACTTATTAATAAAGATTTGAAAAATTATGATAACCATCGTATTATCTTAGTTTAATGTCATTTCAATGCATCATATAACTTTTATTTACAACAAGCATAACAAAACAAACCAAAAAAAAAAGATTATGCCGCTTTGAGTACACCGTTCCAACGGAGCGCCCTATGGAAGCGTCAGGCACAGCCTTCCTATAAGGAGCGAGATTCACATTTACGAGATGTACAATCCTGTTTATTTAGAAATAAATTATTAGTTACAGGGAGCCCCATTGCTGTTCGTTGGGTTTAAATTATATTTATGATAGACATATTTAATGTAAAGTTATCTATAAGAACTGTGATTGGTCCGCTTGGTAGCGTCACATTCCGACTCTCTCGTAAATGCGGAAGTCATGACAGAAATGTAATTAACTTTTTCTGTAATTACTTATTAATAAAGATTTGAAAATTATGATAACCATCTTATTATCTCAGTTTACTGTCATTTCAATGCATTATAGACATTTTCTTTACAACAAGCATAACAAAAATAAGTTTTTTGATCGCTATTATGCCGCTATGAGTACACCGACCAACGCGGAGCCGTAAAGACCAACGCAGAACTATAAACCGGGAGAGCCCTTGCGCAAGCTACGGCGTAGCCGCGCGTAAATTCGACGCAGAAGCATAAATTGGGCTTCAGAAACAGTGTGCTCCTGCTCGGCTGGCTCTGTGAGGGGGGAGGAGGGAGAGGAGGGTGGGGAGCGGTTGGAAGAAGGAGGAGGGTGAGGCGGAGGAATAGGAGGAACGCTGGTTGTGCCGCTCTTCCCTCCAGCGCACACGTGGGTGATGGATCTGCCATCGGGGGCCCCCACCGTGTCCGCCTCACAGTCCGAGAGTCACGGTACCCGCTGATGGGAATTACCAGCGACGTCCGTTATCTCCCAGATCTTTCCATCCCGTTAGGTTACAATGATTGGCCATCCGGGCGCTTTAGGCCCGCTCCAGGGACAACGTATGGAGAGGCTTAAAGAAAGCAACGGAAAAAAAACCTGAGTGATGAACACATGTCCAAGCACTCTTAAAACCCTGGCTGTCGACAGAACGGCTCCTCGCATTTACAAATGAAGACTGCATCCTGCCTCTGGAGAACATAGGGCTTCCTTTAGTGAATATATCATTAGGACAATTTTCCCATCAGAATGGAATCATGAAATTAACTTCTCAAAATGTGTCATAATTCTCATACGGGGAAGTGAAGGCACAGTGAGATGGTTAGAAGTGCTGTTCGGCATGTATTTTTAGTGCAAATTACTTTCACTTGACAAGCTAAATGGGAATATAAAATTGATTTGTCAAAATTTTGGTCTTTGAAGAGGTGAAGCAGAAATGAACTGGAGAGGTTATAGCAGGGTTTAAAGGACATATAGTGCATATGAAATATGTAGCAAAGAATGTCGAGGATTAGAGAGAGATTGGAGGTGAATATAAATATAATAATCTTAAGTGAGGTGATTGTCTTTTATTGTGGTATGTGTGTAGCACATCTCTTTTGATGTTGACATGCCTACAGTACAGTTTGTGCGTCAACTTCGGTTGCTTTCAACACTCTTGATTGTTTGTGCTTTTTGCTTTCACTTCAAGCGAACAAGCGCACATTTTAGAGAAGACTGGAGACAGATGTGATTATGGAGGTTGTAGACTGCTGTGATGAGCAATAAAGTATGTTCGTAGTGATACAACAAACTGTCACAACAAACTGTCTGCTGTTATTGCTTTATTACCCAGTCTTGGTGGAGTGTCTGATAAAACATACTGGCCTATCTTGCCTCCCTTTAGGTTAAACTCAAATGGTTTGTGTCACTATTGATTTGCTCGTTCCTGTACTTATCAGCGGTCAGAGGTGGCACAACAAGTTGGAGTTGAGCAGATTAGTCTGAGCTACAAAAGGTGTTTTCTGTGGCTTCTTTTTTATGATAATCAAAATACATTTGCTGTGCACATACTTGTGTATTGCTTATCTTGAATTTACTAATCAATAAGTAATACCATTATACTCTAATTGGAGAATTAAAGAGTGAGAACTTGCAGTCCAAGTCCATGAAAAGGAAAACGATTTATGACTGTGGACCAGTCCAGTGGAATAGACCAATAAGAGTGCTTATCACTCCCTATGCAGCGAATGACAGCACCTCATTACTTACTGGAGCCTGGGAGATTCCAGCACTATTGATTTCCAGATGTACAATTATATCTTTTCCCCATACTGGCTTCCCAGCTATCGAGGAAAGTCACAAAAAAATGAAATAGCTCCAAGGTTTTCTGTGGTGGAGGGCTTTCGCTGACAGCCGTCAATCATGTGTCAGCTTGATAAAACTCATCCTTTAGTGTGACATATCACGCCGGCTCTGATATGGAAGAGAAGAGGAGGGTGAGGAGACCTCCCCCTCTATTTGTGTCCTTATCTCTCGTTCTTATTTGCTCTCTCTTTCTCTCCTCGTCTCACTATCTCTCCATCTCTCCATTCCCTGAACAGAGACGCTCATACAGATTCACATAAGTCCCGTTATCCGAGTGAACCTGTAGTTCTAATGGAAGCCTTTCACCTGGAGTCACATATGGAGCAGGTTATTGTTTGCCACGGGTCTGTGTGTGTTCAGCTCATCACACCATCTATGTTTTCACGTTCTGCAGTGGAAATAAATTCAACGCCATTATGCTATCCAAACACGCCGAGTAAATATCCATATGTTTCCTCTGTTTACAGCGAAAAACTCAATTTCATAGAATGCAATCTAGATTTAAATCTTGAACTCAAAAGCACTTAGAAAACATGGCCATACCTTATGAATGATTGGATGATGGCTGTCGACAGGCAACCTGAAGATTAACACTAGAACAGCCGTGTCTTTTTTACCTACTAAAAGAGCCGCATTGGGGGTCAAAACCCCCTCTTTACAATGCTCAAGCTGCTATTTACACACAACGACCACTAGTTGGCCGCTTGTAAATTAGTCTGCTTCCTACACAGAAAAACGTCAAAATAGCTTTATACTAGCTTATCCTGATGAAAATGTAAGGATACTGGGTGGTAGAACGCACATATCTAGGAGGGTCCTGAAATGTGACCGAGTGCAAAGATATAACATTTTTCTTTACTTACAGGGGTCAATGACCCCTCATGGCTGTTCTAGTGTTAAGGCTGTGGGATAAATAATTCCACTTTAAACAAATAATACAACTTTAAAGCCTTTATTAAGCCTTCATAACGTTTTTGTAAGACCTGATTCTTCACAAATCATGTATGGACAAAGCCATGCTATATAGCCAACAGTAAATGGTGGCACCAGCTGAATGGTTCTGTTCAGCTTCCCTTCATTTTGTAAACATTTAATCATAAAAAATGTTAAACGTCAGATTAACTACAGTAGATAATGATACTTTTAACCCCTCCATTTTATAACACACATATGACATCGGCTCTTACTGTATATTATACAACAGTTAGTTCCGACCAAGTAATTTGATTGGACAAGAGGCATTCCATGAGTGCTGATATACAATATAACAGCACTGGGACTTTTAACTATATGTATCACTCCGCCACACAGATGTTCTACTAAATGACCGTTAATTAGACTACATGTTTGTGTTCAGGTTACAAGGCAACAGTCCATTTGAAGTTCAGTTGCGGAACTATTTTTTGTTTATTTTTATGATTAAATAACAAATCATAATCTGTTGCCGCTTATTACTGTTAACTAATAAATCGCACTGTAGAACTGTTGTGAGGATATTAAGCCTGCGGCCTCGTACCTACGACCGAATCACAGCCGTGCTGATATTCAGTATAACACACTCCCTCTCGTGTGATATTGCTTAATTGTATCCTCTACCATCGACTTGCAATGCTGTGATACAAACCTCCCAGCGCCCATTTCATACATACTGAGAACTCTCTCTCTCTGAGAACAGAAGACATTTTAAACTTTTGAAGTTTAAGGGGTTGCGGCTTTCTCTCTCTCTCTCTCTCTCTCTCTCTCTCTCTCTCTCTCTCTCTCTCTCTCTCTCTTTCTCTCTCTTTCTCTCTTTCTGTACGCTGGAGCATTTATCAAATCAATTACTGCTGATGGGAGTTCCTCTAACAGGTAGTGAGGTGTCTCGGCACTGATTCATCCTGTCCCTTTGATGGATGGGCTCTGTTCTCAGAGTGCCGGGCCCACAGCTCTGAGAGAGCACAGACGATCTGTCAGGCCTCACAGGCCATTACTTAAAACATTAGCCTCCCTAACAGCTACCGTTTCATGGGGCCACAGACAGGTGCTCATGATCCCTCTCAGATTGTTTCCTGGAGTTGGGATGGTGTGTGTGTGTGTGTGTGTGTGTGTGTGTGTGTGTGTGTGTGTGTGTGTGTGCGTGTGCGTGTGTGTATGTGTGTGTGTGTGTGTGTGTGTGTGTGTGTGTGTGTGTGTGTGTGTGTGTGTGTGTGTACTGTGGCAGAATTTAAATTCTGCCCCAATCTTCTTAAGTTTACCATCCCACGGAAGGAAAATGGCTTTGAGCTCTGTGGAATGTCTTGAGGTGTCAAAGCTGTGAGGCCATCAGTTTGGATGTAATACGTACGATTGATTGGGACTCCTTATGAACAGCTCCTGATTTAAATACTGTGGTTTTTAGGGTGATATGAAAAGCAGAGGCTCTTTCTCTTTTCCTGTGTCCTGTTGTGAGGTTCTCATCATGTTGTGAGTAGCATTGTTTTGAATGACCAGTGGTCCTCTCTCTATCTCTACTCTCTCTATTAAGATGTAACATTTCTCTATGAAGTATTCACCTTGTAATAGTTGTAAAAGTATACAGTTATTATTACATTCTCACTTGATTCATTCTATCTGAACTTTCTTGCACTAATTCAGCACCAACTCAACAATTCTTTGCACATAGTGATAATTACATTGGAGTCAGATTAGATATTAGATCAATATTAGATATGTTTTGCTATTAACAAAATATAGCCAAAAGTCTCTGCCAAACCTTTGTGTGGAAAATCATATGAATATAAATCTGTCTACATGTGCTTGTGTGTGCGCGCGTGCGTGCATGCGTGCATGTGTGTGTGCGTGCGTGTGTGTGTGTGTGCATGCGTGTGTGTGTGTGTGTGTGTGTGTGTGTGTGTGTGTTGGTGATTGGGGGAAGAGAAACAGAGTGTATGTGTGGGAGGATAAGGGGTATATTATAGGATAAGATTTGATGGACAGGCATGCACACCATACATGCCGCATGAAATCCATTTCCAAGTGTGTCATCCTGAGTGTGTCATCCTGAGTGTATTTCAAGAATTGCTCTTCAGAAGATATGTGCAATGCTCTTGCAGGAGAATGTGTATTTGCACCACTTTCCACCCATAAAAACCACTCTCTATGTCTTGCTCTCTCCATATATTAGAGACTCAGCTAAAATCTCAGAACTATTTGACTCAATGTCTCAAGTTAATGGCTCGAGCAATAAAGCTATTCCAAAACTGCTCCAGAGTTAATTGAATGTGTTTTCTACTGCAGATTTGTTCTATTAGTCAGCATAAATGCATCTATTACTCTTGATTTAAGATCAAACAGAAGGAGGAAATGGAAGAGTGAAATGTGTGGCTGGACTGCTGGCAGCGTTTCACTGTCTCTGCAGGCAGTCCAGCCTTCCTGTTCAGAAGTGAATGGGGCTGATACAGAGCTCTCCGTTTCATTGTGTGATGAGTGACAGGGCAGAAATGTAGCAGCAAATTAACTGCCAGATTTTGAAAGGCTCCTGTTGCACTCAACATGACGTTGACCTGTCATCCTACTTCACCTGTTCTCCCGGTGCTCAGGCTACTCTTAACTCAAATACCTGCCTTGATCCTAGAGTACTGTACAGTATCTGATATTATTATTAAGACACTAACAGCAGTTTCCCATGCATTGGACATTAATATCATATCTATTCATAAAATGCTGGTTATCATTAGCCTTTGGACTAAATACAGCATATGTCACTCATCAAAAATCCTGATTCTGCTTGTATCCTACTGGTCAGAAATGAAGTCTGCCTGTCTGCTTCAACAACTCAAATGCCTCTGTCGTGGATTTAATTGATTCTTAATAGATTGATGGGCCTTCCTTGAGTGCTAGATTCACCAAACTGTAGAGAGACTTCAATTTGTCAGTATAAAATGATATAAAACTACAACACCTCCTTGTACAGTATTCTTGTAGTGTAGTGATACATGAGCAATGGATGGGTACAGTGGGGGAAGGGAGGAGTGAAATGGGCTCTATAATCCCCTTTTTAAATAGCTCCCTCTTCTCAGCCCCCCTCAATGGATGTACTGAAATAGGCAGCTTTCAGTTACGGGGAGAGTGAAGTTCACACAGTGAAGTTACAGTCCTGTAGGAGATGTGACACAAGCATCACTAAGATTTAGCTGTCCAACATGGCACTCCCATAGACATAATATGCACGAGAATCAGAAGTATGGATAAAGTATTAGTGCATGTCTATGAGAATAGCCGGATAATCAGGAGAGGGACGAGGAGGCTCATTTTAACCCCAGCAAGCTGCAGTTGCAGCCATATACAGCTACAATGACCAATGGGCTTATTTCATATGGTTTAGTAATACACAACCACCCCCGTAATACTTAATACATTGAATAGCAGCAAGTCGTTAGCAAAGAGGAGTTTGTAGCTTTATAATGGTTGTAGCTTCTGTTTTAGACTCTTGGTAGTTGATCTTATCTTTAACAGATGCCAAACCCTTATTTAGATTACAAGCTGCATTGTGTTGTTAGCTGCTCCTTTTAACTTAAAGCACTTGGATTTGATATAGTCACCTATCTCAAAGCGTTTTTATGTGAGTGTCTCACTTCTTTCAGTAAGGTATCTTAAACACACTCCAAACACTCTAATCAAGGGTATGTTATGCTATGCAAACACTTAGAGTCACCAGCACGAGAAATCTATGCATATACAGTATACTCTATTGAGTATGTTTTAAACAGAACACATTTTATTTGAAAATGGACACAACAGTATTCCAGAGTTGAGTTCGAGACCTGTTAGGTACTAGGAAATATGGCGATTCCGACAGAAATTTAGATAATCTTATATAGCCTAAAAACTGTCTGGGGTGGTGTACTATTTTGAATACTAGTGCTAGACAATTAGAGTGGAGCATCCCTTTAAGCTGGAAGTGGACGTGTCAATGTTCAATACTGGAGCACCCCGGGGAAGGTGCTGTAATTGTATGTTAGCAAATAACTTTTCAACTGAATCTGTGAGTTATTGGGGATGTTTGTGTATGTACCAGTATTTACCAGTTACTGTACACACTGCACACGCTCAATACTGTTCAGTACTGTAGGTTCATTCAGGTAGAATTTTGCACAGAAAATCGTATTCCCTCTCAGAGAAAGAGGCTGAGCATTGACCCTCCCTGCTCCATTGTAAGGGATGATAACAGCGCATAGCAAAACCATTTAAGGTTAAATCTAGCATTTAAAATCCACTTTCATTTGTAATGCCGCTGCCTCTCCCGCATGGCCACCGAGTGTAAGTCATTCCGAATTAATCTTTTTTTCCCCTCTCCTCTCGCTGTGTATGAGACACCAGCGTAAGCTGCTCTGAATATCTCAGCCAGTCAGCAGCGTGGGGTATCAGTGGCGATCCGATGTCGTGGTGCGTTATGAAAATCCTCTATTTACACCTAAAGGATGTCCTGTAATAACATAACGGGGGCTGAAACGTGCACAGGATTCCCTGGGTCTGCTTCACAGTTGGATTGTGTCTCTTCTCCGAGAGAGGAAAATTGTCTATGTGCGACATAAAATTGGACTCAAATCTAAATCGGGGGGTTCTCTAAATGAACATGTTCTCTACATGAAGGTTGCCTAATGCAACATGACTAATGCCCGACACAATGCAGAGACATGGTTTCCTAGCTGGAACGTGAGATTAGCTCTGTGCTCAGTCCCCCATCCGTCTGAGGATGTCCCCAGCCCTGTCTCTCGTGATTAATGGTGCAGAGAGTCAGGCTGAAAGGCAAACTGTGAGGACAATGAGGATTTTAAATGGACGTGACTTCTACAAAAGCACCACTGTGGCACTGGACAATAGGCGAGGTCTTGACATAGACAAAGCCGACCTGAACCCCTTTTGTTCAAATTTCAGTGGCCCGCTTTGTGACGACGGCTGTGTGGAAATTGCTAAATCAGGACCATCTCTACACAGTGTAACAAATGAGTTTTTATTCTGTAATTCTGCGACAGACAAGGTTGAGGTGTGGCCCCCCCATAGTGGATGGTGGCAGGTCATCACGTAAAGGTCAAGACAGATAATGACTCTGTGGCATTTACACATATGCACTGTGCCGTGCTATCTCGTCTCTTCTGATATTTCTAGCATCATCCTCACTGTACTCCAGTGGAGGCCTGTGGAGGTGGAAATCAGAGGACGGGGCTCATTGTGATGCGCGGAACGGAATGAGGAAAGGTACCGATGACTGTGCTGTCTGATTCCGTTCCTCGTTCTGTTCCGTGGGAGTACAGCTGTGGAGGCTGGTGGAAGAATTAGAAATCTGCCAGCCTCCCCTGCCTGTACTCCCATGTGACGACAAAAAATGACAGTTGTCTACAGCTGTGTTCCTACAGGGCCTCCCCCCGGAGTCTCCCACCTCACCGGGGGTGTCTGCGGTGCATGTTGTCACAGTGACAGCACTCCTGAGTGACGGTGGCCTCTTCCTGCTCGGTCAGACAAGACTGCTGTGTCACGCAGTAGTAGTACGTTACATAGTAGCTCCCAAAGGAGGAGGAGAGGAGTGAGGGTTGGTGGGGAGGGTGGAGAGTGGGGTGGGGGGGTGGGGGTGCGGGGGGGCGAGGGGGGGGTCTAGTGTAGCCCATGCTGAGGGATAGTTGATTTAATTTTCAGCCTAGGCACTCACTCGGCTGGTTTAATAGTCTCTGGGCAGATAACCGTACAGCTTTGACACTATATGCCGTAGTGATATTAGGCAGCCACTAATACAGGTCAGAAGCATTATATTAGGTAGAAATCTGAGTGAGAAGAAGAGAAATAAGTCTTCCGGTACAGATAAAGTAGCACACGTTCCTCTCTCTTTAACAAGAGAGGCCACGGCATGAAATGCAAAACACTTCCCCCCCCTCCAGTCTGTGGGTTCAGACATTACACAGGCCTTTGATTTTCCTATTAGCTCTCAAAGTGGAGGGACCACGGCCTACCTGGCTTATGATGTTCCAGTGAAGCCTGGAGATAGTGTCACACTCGGTCAGGCATGCCTAACCTTGCCTTCCACACACCCTAGACACACACACACACATGCACGCCGCACGCACGCATGCACGGACGCACGCACACACACACACAGGCTTCACATGGGCTTTATGTGGTCTGATAAGAGCTAATCTCAAGCTAGCTGCTGTTCATTTACGTCTGAGCTTACCCAGATCCCACTAAAGTTGCGGGCCAGGACCTCAAATCTCTTCAAGTCCGTTCCAGTGGCAGCACTAAGATGCAGCCCGGAACTTGTCAGTCTGCTTCATTGAAATGAAAATGAACTTGAACTCCATGGTATGTTTAAGCAGCGCGGCCGGGAATACATGCCTTGAATAGGAGGCAATTGGGCTGAATTTAATTGGAATGGAGTGATAAGGTTGGACGTTTCAGGTTCAGCTGCCTGAATTCCATTAGGTTTTTTAGGATTTTTTTTTTTTTTCTTTTTTGTGACTTCTGAGAAAAACAGTTTTCCTCGCTTTCGGGTGATTATTTATAATTTGTAATAGTTTTGTAATCGTTTTCTGTGATTTACTTATGTTTTTAGTCAAATTGTTTTGCTCCTAAGAATAGCTGTAAACTGTAAGCTAAACAAGAACTATATCAGTCAGGCATTCATTTAGAGCATGCAAATATTATCTATTTCCTTTCAATCGGGAAATGTTTATGGCTAATCAAACAGCTGTAAGACATACTCGAAGTGTAATGATCTAATTTATCTCAGATACAGAAATTAAAATCAACATGGATTCATTTAGCTGTCTCTCTGTTATCAACTGTGAACTTCGTCCTTGTCTATCATACTGAAAGTATGAAGATGTGGATGTTGTACACATGGACACACTCTTACCAGTCATCAACAGTGTGGCCTTGTCCATCAACCTCTTAGATAGGCATTGATAGATGTAGTTGTTTTGTTTATTTTTCTGGCAAATAGCTTGATCCTGACATGTTGTTTGGTAAACGCAGGTTTGTGGCAGGAGTAGTCTCACTGAGTCAGTCTCTCCATAGAGAGTCTGACGGCGCACCCGTGGAAAATTGCTGACGGGAGGCGGTGAATTTCACCAGCGCCACACAGATTCTATTGAGGAATCGAAACGAGTGCTTCAAATGGAGGCAAGGATTTAGACCGTTTTTTCGGTCTTTTTTTTTTAAATAGATAATTGAAAGCACGCTGCGCACCTGCGAAATGCTGCCGTTGAGAAAGTATTCAGCTGATTCCATGTTTTCATTTCATGCAGTGTGTGCACATCGCCGTGTAAACAACAGCCTGAGCAGAGGAGGAGGGTTACCCAGAGAAGCCTACAGGAAAAAGAAACTTTCGAGGATTGTGTGGACTTGTTTACAACTTATAACCACACTTTTTTTAATACCCAGAGAGTCCCCAGAATCTCTTTTGGGATCCGAGATTAGGGCTGGAGCAATATAACTGAGCCATATAACTGCCCCCAAACCATGACACATTTATGGATGCAACAGATGACCTTCCATGAGATCAGCATTTATTTGTGTATCTATGCATATTTTGAGGCTATAAATTGTGTGTTTACTAGCGACAACAACATTTCACAGATTGCACCTTAAAGATACTGCTATTGACACATCCTCCTTTGTCTGCTTTCTCTAGCCTCCTTCCCCCCCCCCTCTCTTTCTCTGTCTGGTGTCACCTTATGGCCAAACAAAATGGAGGACAGTAACAAACTAAAAGCCGTTTATAAAATCCAATTTCAGATGCTCAATAGAGAGAAGTAAAGGGATCCTGCGACTACATCCTTTTTTTTTTTTTCTTCCTGTGAGTTATTTGTGTCCTCAACCACTAAATCATATTGATTAAAACTTGTCATGGATTTAAAATGAGGTCCTGAGGGGTCATTGAAAGCAGAAATGGCAGTTTATTGGATTATGGGTTTAATTTGATTTTGAACAACGACCGTGCATAGTAATGCCAGACTCCGTAGTGACTCTCTCTCTCTCTCTCTCTTTACCTGACTCCTGAACTCTCTCTTTCTCTTTCTCTCTCTTTCTGCTTCAGAGGAGAAATCTTCATTCTGATCCCTCCAAAACTCAAATAAAGGATAGGCTGCTCTCCAGGGCATCACATTGCAGGCTTTTAACATGCTATGGCTATGAGCTGGTATAAAGTACAGTAATTTCAGCCCACTAACCAATAACTTTTCTTACTGGCGGTACAGGTGTGTTTTATTTAAATGTGTTGACATTCCATCAGTTGTTGTTAGAAGACACATCGGGTCTGCCCTGTGTTCTCTCTTGGGCCTAGCATACTGCACTGACTATGAATTATACTGTCATTGATGTACAGTGTGTGCGAGCATGCACATATCTGTGTTTATGTGGTATACTATGTATTGGTCGCAGCCAGAGTTTGTGTATGAATAGGCTGTGATTTTAATTGAAGCTACATTTCTACATTTCTGTCACGTTATGATGATTTGTATAGAACGGTGGACTTCACAACTGTTTAGTGCTCTTGTGTGGCAGTATGAATGGTAATCAACGTGTGACATTTCCATGAATTTGATTAGAGCTCTTTAACTGGCCTTCCATCACAAATCTTTTGAAAGATGGTTTGAGAGATAGGGTTGGACAGGAAGACCCTTTTGCTTAAGGTTTGGGCTGAGGGGATATTTTGTATTCCTTCGTGGGCCTACTGGACTTGTCATGGATTTAAAATGAGAGTTATAAATAGCAGGATATAAACTGAAATACTGTCAATTTAACCCCTCTTAACACCTCTGAATGTTCAAATATGCCGTTGCTGTAGATTCTCTCCATACCCTCAATGAGATCATGAGCTACTGTAAAACGTTATGCTAATCATGGAACTAATTGCATTACATATTGTCCTCTACACAGTGCTGTGCGACAGAATCAATTGTTAATTTACATTTACTTAATGAAATCAATTTCGATACCTGTGTTTGCATAATTGTGTTAATGCTTGATTAAATGACTCACTGCTTGTTTTTCTCTGCGATGACGCCTCTCTTTAAGCAGATCATTATGAATTACGAGGCTAATACCATAGCACGTAATGCATTATATACCAGATAGCTATACATATTTGTACAGCCAATTATGTAATGTGATTAGGATTTAATGCATTTTTATAAAGTCTAAAAAGGTTGGGGGTAAAGTGCAGAAGTGGGTACTTGAAGCATTATGGGAGCTGATGGTGGTAGTGTTGGTGGTGGGAGGGGTTTGGGAGGGTAGGGGGGGTGGGGGGTAGGCATTGCTCTACTTACTTCACAAACTGAAAATCTCATTAAGTGTGACACTGAAGATTAGTTGAGAGGGACCAAAGTGGAGGGAGAATGAAGTCACAAAGGGCTGTAAGGAGACGTGAGCTTTGTTTGCCATCATTAATTCTGCATAGAAACGGCTCGTAGGAAAGCCTCAGAGTCGCTGATCAGAAGAGCCCCAGATATGACAGGCGAACAGGTGCCCTTTTTCCCTCCTAACGTTTTTCTGCCTTTTACTCCCCCCCCCCCCCCAGGTCTTAATTGGGGTGAGTTGTGTATTCGGGCCATCTGTGTGCTGACAAAATAAACCCTGCTTTGATTTATGGAGCCTCAGGACATATTAGCCTCAAGATTTCAACAAACAAACTTCAGCAGTGTGTGTGTGGGTGTGTGCCTGGGTAAGCTCATACTGTAGAAATCTATCAAATCAGTGATGATGATTAGTGTACTACTGCACTTATCTGGCCATGAAGGCAGAGAGAGAGACTGTCATTTCATTGAATTCATAACCCATGATGTGTGTAGGAAGGCAAGTCTGAAAATGTCGTTGTTTGGTACCTGTACTGTAGCAATGACAATAAAGTCCATTCATTCATTCATGGGTCTTGAGTCTGGTCTTGAATCTATTGAGGGTATCAGAGCAGTGTACAGTACCACTTAAGGCCAGTTATGCTTTAAAGTACTTCATATGACCATGAGACCTAGAGGTGATCAAATGTCAGGTGGATTATACCAGTGGTGTTCTATGGCCGTTCCGCTACCAATCTTTCCCATCCAAGAGAGTAAAAGTTCCTATGACAGTGCCAGCAGTGGGCGTCCCTCTGTAAGGCGCAATAAAGACAGTTAACATTGCAACTAAAACGCTGTCTCTGTCCTTGGAAATGGGTCAGATGTCTTCATCATCATTTAGATCAAATATCTAAAATAATTTTCGATAGCCATATTTTGGAAAATCTCCATCGGAGCCAATGTGTTTACCCTCACTCTCTTTAGCACCCCCTGCTGGTACTGCGGAGTAGGAGTTCTCTTTAACGTCTTCTGAGTATATTCTGAAACCACGACATATAGCTTTTTTTGGAGATGCGTTGGTTAGAGCTTAAGACCTCTCTGGGTGTCTATGGCATGGGGTGAACTCGGGGTCAGTGTCAAGTCTGTATTTACGCTGAAGGCTACTGTGCTTTTCTGTTACATTACCCACTTACCCATGCGTCAGGGAGCCTGTCTCACCCACACACACCCACACACACATGCTCATATACACACACACACACACGCACACACACACACACACACACACACACACACACACGCACATACGCACAGAGAGAGAGAGAGAGAGATTGGAAAGTCTGCTTTAATGATGCGTCTAACAGCCTTCTTACAAGGCCATTAGGCAGTTCTAGTGCATGGACACAATGTGATATTCCAGTGCCACTTAACAGCTGTCTAGCTCTCTGCTGGGTCGGCTTGCATTCAAGCATCACTGGTTTGACCCAGGAACACAGCGTAGGCTTAGTCATGTTTATAATGGTTATGTTTCATATGCAATCCTTTTACAAGTGGGATACACCTTTGAAATGCATTTACATCTCTAAATAATAGGAATACTGGCTTTGAAATAACTAGTCCTTGGTGTGGCCGGGAATAGAGTATTTGTTGACTTTGAGATCAATTATCTATCTGTTAACATCAGATGAAGGCAATGGGTTGAAACACCTTGGTTTTAACAATAAGGAAGCATTTTAATCATCGTTGCTGTCTCACATTGTAGGAAAGAAGCTCAGCACAGAAAGAGGATGTTGCATTGTACGAAGGATGTAGCCAAGTGTTGTCAACCCATTATTTTGTTGGAGGACTCTTTTGGAAATTACTTTACTCAGTTGGAGGTTAACTGTCTGTATGCTCAGGGTCACCCCTCCTTAGTTCTTCCTCCTCTTATAGAACTGTCTACTCTCCCTCGCTCTCTCTCTCTCTCTCTCTCTCTCTCTCTCTCTCTCTCTCTCTCTCTCTCTCTCTCTGTTCCCTTTTTACAGAGCTTTCCTTTCATACAACCCATTATGCACAGGCCCCTATTCTTCTCCCAGAATAAGACTCCAGCAAATGATTTGCCATTCTTTTACCATGGATATGAGTGGAAGGTTTAAAAGGAACGGGGCAGTTGGAAGCTCATCTCATCTCAAATCTTTTGTCTACTGTCTTTTACTGCAGTAAACTAAATGAGATTGGGCCTCTGCTCATTCTGCTATTTTCAACATGAAGTCAGGCATCAGTCAAGCAAAGTACACCAGAAGGTTATTTGGAAAGGAATTTGGAAAACGCAGCAGTACACTTTTATGTGCAACTGATTCATGCTGCAAATACTAAGAAGTGTGAAATAATGCTCAATTTTAGTTGTATGTATATATATTTACTTGTTTAGAAAAACAAACCATTGTGAGAACCAAACTATAACAAAAATCAATTATAACGACTAACGACATGAAGCAATGGACATAGAAATATGTATTGATAAAGAACACTGTACGGTGCGTCAATATTTTACATGAGTGTCAAAGCTCAAACCATGGCTAATGCTCTGCTAATTAACGATGCGTAGTAAAACCTTGATTACCTCCAATTAGCATTCAGATGTGTGGCAAATATTATAATTGCATTTTCTAAATTACCCTATCCTGTTAATTATTCAATTTTGTTAGTTTGCTTTAATTAGAACATGAATTCGAGAGACTGGGATACCTGTTAAAGGGTGGTGTTTGCATAAACTGAATTCTGAAGTCCATCACAATAACTATTTCCTGGATGGTAATTTAAGGGGAGTAAGTCATAGGTGAAAGCTGAACACTCGAAGCTGGGTATTGATTGCTATCAGAGAACTTGGTTCTGCAGTGAGAGAGATGGTTTTGTGAACTCAAGTGAAGGTCAAAAGAGCTACTGTGCAGTGTTGTCAGACTAGCTGGGTCAAGTGACCTTCCGCTATAGAGAACAACAGAATCACAAACTGAGAAAGGCTAGAGTACATGATGTCTTCATAGAGGAGACAGACAGAATAGAGGGCAGCACAGTGGAAGACATTTTACATTACATTTCAACTGTTTAGCAGATGCTTTTATCCAAAGCGACTTACAATTAGAGATTACAGGGACAGTCTCCCTGGAGTAACTTAGGGCTAAGTGCCTTACTCAAGGGTACACTAATGGAAAGGAGAGACAAAGCAAGAGAGAGAGAGAGAGAGAGAGAGAGAGAGAGAGAGAGAGAGAGAGAGAGAAAGAGAGAGAGAGAGAGAGAGAGAGAGAGAGAGAGAGAGAGAGAGAGAGAGAGAGAAAGAAAGAGAGAGAGACCCATGGAGAGAAATGCCACTCTATGTGGACTGTACATCTACCATACAGTAGTGTTGTACTGTATTGTGTTGTGTTCTGATTTACATGGCACACACACACACACACACCACACACACACACACACACACACACACACACACACACACACACACACACACACACACACACATACATACAGACACCACGCTGGACACCGTGCCCCAGCCGCCTTCCTCTCTCTCGCCTGGAGGAGCCCAGCTGTCTGAGTCTGGCCTGTAGTCAGTTGAGAGGGGAGCTCTGCTGGCCGGAGCTGCCCATGTTTACCAGATGTACCATCCCCTCCGGTGTACGCTGCATCTGGCAGTGCTCAGCTCCAGCAAACACACTGGCACACAGCCCAATGCAAGCTGGACCAAGAAGACCTCAAGCCGAATAGATAAACATGTCTGTATACATTGCACAGTGCCCACCCACAGGACAATAGACAAACATATACTATATGGAGGAATATTCACTGCACAAATGGGAGAGTAACCCTACATGCTGCAATGGACTAGGAGAGATAGAGGGAGTACGCATTCCCTCGACATAGTGTACCCAAGCACGTGCGATGTTCTTCCTTTAACATTTACATTCCTTTGTAGCGCTACATTTCAAGAAAGATGGCTGCTCTTCAGATGTAGTCAGTGGTGGTCACTCTCTCCCCAGACTAGTTCGCTACAGTACATGGTGATTCTCCTAACCCTGTTGTGTTGCAGGGTTGAGACTGGTGGAGGAAGAACTCAGAGGATGAGCTCAATGCAATGCATAGAATTCTAATGAGGAATGGCATAGGAATGGTATCAAACATGTGTTTGACGCCGTTCCTAATCCCATTCTATGCATTCCGTTCCTCGCATTCCAAGTCATTACAATGAGGGATTGTCCTCAGAGTTCTACCTCCACTAGCCTCCACTGCTGTGATGTCATCAGACGGTGTGATGATGCAGGACGCTCCACATCCTCCCTCATGTCGATTGAAGCTACTATCACCAGTTATCCATGTAACACACTGTATGAATCTTCAACCTCAACCATGTGTTTTCTCACCAGTTTTAAGTCATTGATAATTACTATGTAAATGGTAAATGGTAAATGGACTGCACTTATATAGCGCCTTTTTTGCTGCTCCAAAGTACTTTACGGCCTTTAGCGCTTTAACAGCCTCTTATTCACCCATTCACACACCCATTCACACACCAATGGTGGCAAGCTACCATGCAAGGCGCCGGCCCGCTCACTGGGAGCAATTTTGGGGTTCAGTGTCTTGCCCAAGGACACTTTGACATGTGGCCAGCCGGGGCTCAACCTTGTGATCATTAGACAGCGACTCTACCTCCTGCGCCATAGCCGCCCCCCTATGTACATATGTACAGTATGTCTTACATGGTGCTCACCAAGTATGCTCCCATTCCATAAAATATACATCATTGTGTCCCTCAGGCATAAGGCAGTCCCTCAGGGGCCCCTTAAGCCCTTCTGAGTAGTCTAATCTTAATTAATTTTTCAGATCAATGTTAATCTCTAAATGCTTCCCATCACTAATTCCAGATGGAATCAGCTGGGGTGGTTCAAATCAATACCTTTACAGCACCATCTGCATATTCAATCAATAAAACCTTTTTTTCTATTTATTCATGAGTATCCGTATTTGACCAAACCAAACAGACAGGCCCAGTGTAAGGTTGTAGTGATCTATAACTACCTATCTAAATACTAAATAGTCTAGTAATAGCTGAATGGTATGTTCAGAAGAAAAAAAACATCCATTATGAATTATTTATGTACAGCACAACATATAATACAGGTTAAGGGAAATGCCTTTTAATCTGCAATTCAAAACATATTCAAGGTTGTGTATTGATAGTGTATTTTCCTTTCTTTTCTTCTCCCACCCTATGTGAGCCGTATAGACATATTTCCCCCACAATGATATGTTTAAACCGGTCTGGATCACTCTCGTGCTGACACGCTCTGTGAGGCAATTCATGTTCAAAGGGCCAGCTGATCGGTAGTGAAACCTTATTTTCAAAGTATCGATCCTAGGGGCAGCCCACGAAATGTAGAAAACCTGGGCAAGACGGATCTGCTGTCAGGTCTTACAGTAGAAATCAGGCAATCAATGTCCCACCCCTCTACCGGGGCCTGCATGAACCTAATTCCACTCATCTGCGCTAAATGGTGAAAAACCTGGGGGTTCATCAATCATCAATTCAAGGAGCACATTTTCGGTAATAGTCTGGTCTTTACTTACTGAATAGCCACTGTGCTTATCTGTGTGTGCCAGTGGAATCCCCCTCTATCTGACAGGGGGAGGAGAGGTAGCTAGGAGGAGATGGGAACAATGTCTTAGACTTTTTGATCGCTGTGGTCTTTTTCTCACTCAGCATGCTTCATTATAATTCCCCCAATGGGAGCTGTCTGCTAACACGTTCTGAAATTGAAGCTTGCAGTAAAATTGATTATCTCTCCCCTCTGTTGCAATCAATTTGATCGGTCTGTTTTGAGCAAGGCTGCATGCTTGAATGTGAAGTCAATATTTCCTGAAACTGATATTAATATCTGCTGAAGCATCTCTTCGCCTGAGAGAGACATTTATTTGATTTTCCTCCTATTATGTCTGAAGTCATCGGGCTTGAATACGTGTCACACCGGCTAATGAAATGTATCTCTTCTCTATCTCGTTGCAGGTGACAAGTACCCGTGCCTCCAAGTCGGACCTCCTCAAGTCAGGAAGTCCCAAGTCCACGTTAAAACACATATGGACAGAAGGCAGTAAGGACTTGTCCATCAGTCGGCTGCTCTCACAGACTCTCCACGGCAAAGAGAACACCACTGCCTTGGACCTGCGCTACGACACCCCGGAGCCCTACTCTGAGCAGGACCTGTGGGACTGGCTCCGGAACACCACCGACTTGCAGGACTCCAGGCCCCGTGCCAAGCGGCGGCCCATGGTCAAGACGGGGAAGTTCAAGAAGATGTTCGGCTGGGGGGACTTCCACTCCAACATCAAGACGGTGAAACTCAACCTGCTGATCACCGGTAAGATCGTGGACCATGGTAACGGAACCTTCAGTGTCTACTTCCGCCACAACTCCACGGGCCAGGGCAACGTGTCCGTCAGCCTGGTCCCGCCCACCAAGATCGTGGAGTTTGACGTGGCGGCGCAGCAGTCGGTCATCGACGCCAAGGACTCCAAGTCCTTCAACTGCCGTATCGAGTACGAGAAGGTGGAGAAGGGCGCCAGGAACACGCTCTGCAACTTCGACCCGTCCAAGACCTGTTACCAGGAGCAGACCCAGAGCCACGTCTCCTGGCTCTGCTCCAAGCCATTCAAAGTGATCTGCATCTACATCTCCTTCTACAGCACCGACTACAAGCTGGTGCAGAAAGTGTGCCCGGACTACAACTACCACAGTGACACTCCCTACTTCCCCTCCGGCTGACACGCCCCCCTTCCCTTAACATCCCAATGTGAAGGACATAAAAGGCACAGAATGGAGTTATCATTATTATTATTATTATTATTGTTGTTGTTATTGTTATTATTATTAATTATATTATTAATAATAATAATACTATCATTCTCATTATTATTATTATTATTATTATTATTATTATTATTGTTGTTGTTATTAGTATTCGTAGTATGATTATTAGTATTATTACACAGATATGACTACTATGACAATAATAGTAAAGATAATAATGATGTATCCATTCTTTGAGGGGTTTGTTTCTTAACGATTTCATTGATGCACCATGTGTACATAGCAGAGGCTTGATAGATCGACTTAGAAGTGACTCTGAATGTCATGTTGCCCTTATTTGTTTGTGTAAAAGCTTTTTATCTTATGAATATACTTTTCACATTCCTTTTAGTATCGCTTATGTACATTAAGTTCAGTGAGCCACGAAATACCCAAGAAAGTCTGGGATGCTACGTTATGTTTTTACCCTGCAATACTCTCCGCCCACAGCAGTTGAAATCTGCTTCCTCCAGACACCTTCATCCTTCTCCTACTCCTGAAGGTCTTCAACATCCCCACACATGAAAATCATCCAACCCCACAGGCAAGAGAGCTGAAGAGGGAGTGTCCAGTGGTCCAAATACCAGGTGGTGGTGGTGCATTCAGAGGCTTGGTGACAAGTGTCCTGTCCTGCCCCTGTCTACCTGAGGACAACCTGGCATTGAGCAGGCTTCACCCGCAGGCATGTTTTATAAAACAAAACAGAAAAACAAGTTTTACGGTTATGTTCAGGAACGGTGCTGTCAATCTTCAACTTTTTTTCTTTTTGACTGTTGATGTAAATCCTGGCTCAGATTATTAGAAGATCACAGCCTTAGTTTTAATATTTGGTTGTGAAGAATTGGGGGGGGGGGGCTTGCTCATTGTCACTAAATATAAAATGTAATGTAATGAATTATATATCTTAGAGCCTAATTTGTATGAATGGTTTGTATTGTACATAGTTTATCCCAAATTGAGCTGCTTCTGTATATGCCCCCATAAGCTGTGTGGTACCCCCCTTCCCACAAACTCCTCTCTCTCTCTCTCTCTCTCTCTCTCTCTCTCTCTCTCTCTCTCTCTCTCTCTCTCTCTCTCTCTCTCTCCCCCAACCCCCACCCTCTCTCTCTCTCTGTCTCTCTCTCATCCCATTTATGCTCGTTCTTGGTTCTTCGAACAAAGAAAATAATGTTGCTTATGTAGATGTGAATTCCATGAAAACAGCAATCTTGTACAGAGGCTGTAAATTGTCTAAATAAGTATATTATAAGTACTCATCCACTGTATGACTACATTTTTATTATTTCTGGGGAAGGTGGGGGTGGAGATGTAAATATGAATTAAAAAATACTGTAAGTTTTATCAGTTGAAAGTTCTTGTGTGTGAGTTATTTAACGTGTTCAATGTTCAATATCACTAAATGATTAATGGGTTTGAGGATCACTATATTTCTTGATAGATGTTGTGGCTACAGTGAATTAATTGCCAATTAATTGCCTACTGTAAGTACCTTTTTCCCAATACATTTGTTTCATGACTTTCCAGCCCATAATACTAGTCTATAGGTGTTATAGAAGGGATGGTGAGCATAGCCATAGTGTACATCAGAATCAACACATCTCTAAGCCAGTTTTTCAGAGAAAACTGAACTGTGTTCAATCTCTCCCAGAGTCACCAGAGACTGGAGATGCCATGAGCAGGCCAAGTTTCCTTCAGCATTTAAACAGTTATGGTACAATTAGATACATGTGATTTGAGTTTAGTAGAAGAGACCAAGTTGCCATATAATTCAATAAAAAATGAATAAGTGCTTTTCAGGACATCCCAAGACTGACTAAATAATTAAACCCGAATCTTTGCTAACTATGTAGCACATATAACTATGTTATACATATCAAACCTTATTCCATGACAAACCAAACATGCATACAGTACATACTACATATGTGACACATTCTAATGCGAAAAATGTGAATACATTTCAGCGTTGTTGAAAATCGATGACACTGTTAGTCAACTAGTCAACTAACACAGCTTGTTTAGTGAGCCTGCTAACAATCTAAAGTAGTCTTGTAGTTAACTAGGTAGCAGTGAGGATTACTCACCGAATCCATTGCCTTGCAGTATTTTGTCTTGACTAGCGAGTTTGTGTTGTGATTCTCAACAACGTGGAAACGTAGTTCCGTGTTTCAAAAGAAAAGTCTGGACATTTAGATTTGTTTGCCCGACATGCGGACCAAATGATCAGACTGTGTCACATATGTGACAGTCCAGATTTTAACCAGATTCTCCCACATGGAAGACACACAAGCGTCTACCAATAAGCCACTGAGACATTCTCAAGGTTTGAGGGCGATACTTTTTACTTTATCTCTCAGTAAGGGCTACAGCACCTCATCACGAGAGCGTGATTCCAAACCACCTCCGCACCTACACACATACACTATACAGTACATACTCATATCTAAGTTATATTTCCTGAATCTGAACGGCCGAGAATTCCACTGCTCTCTGCTCTCATACCATGTGTGTGCTAGAGATGGCTTTCCTTCCTAATCTGCTAGGATTGTGTGTGTGTAGAGAAGTTGAACATGTTGCAGTGGAAGTTGTGTTCCTGTCCCTGGGAGATGTGGAGATTGAGAGTGCCGGGTAGCCCGATAGCAGCGTCTGTTCTGGGACTCCACAGTGGCACCTGCCATGGAATCCTCCGGCTCGGCAGTTAGGATCAGCAGTCGGCTTTAAAGCGATTAGAGCCTCCGGGGGGAAAAATCCGCTGCATTTAGCTGGCTCACAACTTATCAGTAATTAAAGTGGATGCCAGGTTTGTGTGCTCATCGGCGGTCCACGGGGTGCTTTTACAGCCGTCCTCATTAAGGAGCTGTTTGGAAAGTTTGCCCTGAATGCTCACTTTTAACAAGTCTGGAGGGATTCGACAAAAGCATCGTGATATAGGGGGGATGTATTGAATGTACACACGTTACAGTACATAACAGCAAACAGCTCTGAGTTTATATACTACCCAGGTTAAGAATGCACTGTAAGCCCTGTAGGCTTCATTCGCATGAAGTGCAATTGAGACCACAGAGAGTCCGGATCAGAATAACAGCACAGTCTCCCTCCGGTGTCCCCATTGTCCAGGATTTCAGCATCCCTATGGGTCAGAGTCCTATAGCAATTTCCTACTCTAAATCGATTTTCCCAGACAGTCTCCAAACAAGACTAACCTTGAATAACATCAATTGTTAGACGAAAATAAATAAATACACAATGCTCGCTTTGTACCACAGAAACATGACCTCTGAAATGTCAAAAACGTCAACAGCGTATTTAGAGTGTGTTGCTCTACAGATATACCAATACTTAGAACTTGGAGTTGAGGTACATCATAAGATTGGTCTGAAGTCCTCCTGAATCATGCAATGCTATCCACTGACCAACACTGGGCTAGAGTTGGTTTGTTTGTTCTGTGTTCTGTGTAGGGTTTAATAATGTAGGGTTTGTGTAGGGTTTAATAACAATAAACCATTATACCCCTATTATACCCTTAATCAATTTGCCTTGTGGAAAGTCCCCCCCCCCCCCCCCCTGTGCCAGCTCATATGAAAACTGCATTTCTCCCTCTGGTGGGTTAGAACGCGTCGATCTCCTGAATATAACCCCAAGCACATTCATAATTAAGTGACAGAATAAGCAAGTAGACTATTCATCCAATTATACTCTTGCTTGACACTCCTGCAGCCGAGGAAACTCCTTCTTCATTCACAGACAGCATTTCATTTCAGAAGTATTTCATTTCATTACTCAACACAGGTTGCGTGCTAAACAAACCTTTGATGAATGACTTTAATACCTGCAGATCAGATTTAGAGCTCAGCTTCCCCTTGTTAGGCAGGCAGGTTCCTCCCATGAGATGGCATATCTATCAGGACATTTGAACAATGAGTTTGGGATCCTGCCAACATTAAACCATCCTTGCCAGTCCCCATCCCGTCCTAACCCAACCGTTTCCCTCAACAGAGTTTTCTGCTTTAATCAAAAGCCGAATGGAAAAAGGACCCTGCGTGCCTCTGGGATATTTTTCCATTAACCATTTTGACACATGACTGACTGTGGGGGATTATTGGTTTTTGAAGAACTATTAACAGCTGTACATTTGCATTTTAATACAGTTCTCCTCGACTACTAATGCAATTTTGGTTCTCAGCTTTGTTGCCGCCTTGTTCCTGGAGCAATTCAGAGTAACAGCAAAAGGCCTTCCGGCTTTAATCATTTTAATTGCCATACAAAATTAGTTTTCATTAATCACTCCTGAATCTTCCCAACTGTGGGCACTGCTATTAAGGCTCCCCTCCAAATTGTTGCTCATCAAGTTTTTGGACAATGGTGGCTAAGTTACATAGAATTCTAAATGGCGAGATACATAACTGAATCTCAGGACAGAGGATATCTTCTCCCTCTCAGCGTTAACTCTCAGGACATTGCTTTTGTTCCAGGGAACACCCTCAAGGTATTTCTTAAGAGCAGACAAAAAGAAACTTCACTCTTGAAAATGAAGTAAGTTTGTTTATTTGTCATGCGAATTGTTTCAGGTCAAATGCCCAAGTAAACTGCATGACTTGCTTTTATTTCTGGGGAAGGTGGAGGTGGAGATAGGATAGGATAGATAGATATTAAAAAATAATTTTAAAATACTGTACGCTTTATCAGTTGAAAGTTATTGTGTGTCAGTTATTTAACACTATGTACCATATCACTAAATGATGAATGGGTTTGAGGATCACTATATTTATTGTTAGATGGTGTGGCTACAGTGAATTAATTGCCAATGAATTGCCTACTGTAAGTAACTTGTTCCCAATACATTTGTTTCATGATTTTCCAGCCCATAGTACTAGTCTATACGTGTTATAGAAGGGATAGTCAGCATAGACCAATCAACACATCTCAGACAAAAATAAAATTCACTCTTAACAATGAAGTAAGTCCCCCCCAACCAAAATAACAATTATTGAGCAAATCCAAAACTCACACATTATGTTCAACAAAATGTATCGCCATAGTTTGCATATAGGAAGTTTCTCTTCCTATTGGTCGACAGTCTTCGTCCAACCATGACCTTTTGAAGCACTCAGTGCTTGTCCAGCGGAGGTGTTTCCTCTGATGCCCGTGCCCTAAGTTGTCCTCACTGTGATCAGTATGGTTCTCCCATACTTGGTATTCAAATGTAACATTTCCATCGGTTTGAATACTGAGAGCTGAAAGAGAAATCCTCGACCCCTGTCTGCAGAGAGAGAAACTAACCTTTATCAAAGCATATAAGCACTGCCATTTCCATGACTGCTATGCTTCCTTTGTACAGGTGGTACTGTACAGCGTCAGTATGTCAAGTGTTCTTCTATAGTACTGTAAGTAGTTTCAATTGAATTTGTTTAATCCATTTGCTTAGGTTAGATTAAACTACTTTTTATTTTATTTTTTATTTTTACATATTTGAATAATATATTGTGCATTTTGTGCATTTATTCTGACTTGAGGCAATCGTTTTTTATCTTGAACATCTAACTTTTGCTCCCATCTGACCCACCCACCTTTCTCCCCAAAGTCCATTAAAACTAAATAACTAAACTTCAAATGACAGAGAGATAAAGGTTACCCTCACATTTAATTATATAAATTTCCCAGGGGGAAGCCAAAGAGCCTGCCTTCGGAAGTGTACGGCTTTCTCAACGGGTGTTTGTTATCCTTATTAAAACTTCAATAACGCCATGAAAACATTTTAATTAATACTGATTGTCTCTGAAAGAGCACTGCCTTAGGGGCTTTGGAGAAATGCCTGATGAAATATATCGCCTTTTAATCTTGTTTAGTAGAATGAATTACCTGCTTAGGTACACACCCCCTTTCACCTCACCCCCCACAGACCCGCATCCTCTTTGACCTTCCCTCCAAACTTTATACAAAACTTTTCAAACAGACCGAAAACAAGTTTGTCTTCTCAATATTATCCTCCATTGCTTCAAACAAATATGGCCCATGATCCACATTTTACTAGGAAGAGAACAAAATTAACTTTTTTCAGGGCATGGGACATCTTTTATAGGATTGGACTAAATATGGATATTTGATTGAAGGAGTTAAGCTTAGGTTATTCTTCTCCGATATTGGATCCGGGATGCAGATTGAAACTTGGTACTTGTCTCTTTGTCACTCCGTCTCGGTAGCCTTTCCAGCGTTGAATCCTATTGACCTAGGTTAATGGAGAAGAGCTGCAGAAGAGAGCCACTTTGTGTAGGACATCAATGTGACCCAACGGGTCAAGCTTCGATGTTTCAATGGTCATGGTATTTATAGAGAAATGTTAATGCAGGCAGACACTACACAGTGTAGCTCTGTTTTCACAAACAGTGAAGATAAGTGCAATTGGAAAAAGTTTATACTGTATTCTATATTCCCTTCTCTCTAATTGGTAAGCCCAAATATAAATCTAAGACCCTTAAACTACAGTACATCATATCGAAATCCATAAATTGGCAATCAGCCTGAGGCTAGAGCTATGCGGATATACACACCATAAATTATCGGTAAAAGATATCGATTATAGGTTATCATTACCTATGTGTAATAGACAATAACGAACACAATTTATTAAGGCGGGTCAATGGTATCTGGGTCAATACCAAAGGTTCACGACTCATACTATAATAGTGAAACAGAAAATTATGGGAAGGATTCAATCTTATAATCTTGCTCTCATTCCCAAAAATCCAATCCGATGTGACATTTAATGTATTGGAAATGCAATTGAATGGAGTTGCCATATGGCCAGCACAACCTTGAGTGACCTGACCCCTTTAGATTGGCTCCTTTTAACAGGTCACAGGTCCCTTCGCAGTGGGGTGAGTGATCTATAGACCTACTCATGCACAGTGGCGTGAAGAAAATGATTGGTGCAATATCGATATCTTATTGGTACACATAGGTTACATGTCAAGGCAAACATTTTTTATTTTATGCTGACGCTAGACAAAGGAAAAATTGCGTCTGATTTATTTTCCTTTTGTCTCTGCTTGACGAGGTTATCAATTATAAGCAACAATAATAGCGGATGCAGGAGGTGAGGAGACAAGGGTAAAGGAGCTATTTGGATTATTAGAGTCTCACTCCAGCCCACCAATAATAGGATTAATGTAGCCCCTGGTGGTGCTGTTCCGGCTGGCAAAGGATCAATCGAAAAACGGCAAGAGCATATTAAAAGGATTATAGATTAGTAATTAGATGTCTTCTGACTGGGGGTTAGAAACCGCTCTCAGTTTTCTGAGTGTTGAGCTGAGGTGTGAAGGCTGGTCCCTTCTCTCCGTCCCCTCACACCACCAGCCCTGTGCATGACCCAGAGGTGGAGGTCCCTAGAAGGTGATTAGAATAACCAAGACAATCCATCCTCAGTCTCACCTCAGAATAACTGTCCTCACTAGGGCAAAGAGACAGAGGTTTCAGACTGCATAGTGTAGGTCTCCTCCGCCTCAACCTCGCAGAGTCATGTGTTGTGTCCCAGGGCAGTACAAAGCACTTTACAGGGTCAAGAGTCCAAGTCAGAGACACAGAGAAGGATACTTTTACAGCTTCAGTCACATCAAATAAAAGTGAACTGTTTCTGGCACATTGTTGTGAAGTGTATCTTAATAGCACTTTATAGATTTTTTTCTCTACTATGAAAACATTAGCAACCTTTCCAAACACTTAATTGCAAATTATAAATGGATTTAATACAGTATCATGGTGGAATTATGACATGGGAGTTATTTAAACTACTTTCTTGTTTATAGGTTTTTGTCTTGAATTCTGGGTAAAATCTTACAAATAACCTTCCTAACTAGAGAAAGGGTTGAGGCAGGAACTGGACTGTGTCCAATGTATATTGATTTGTGGGCTACCTTGGCCTCTGTTCTAGTATTGGTGTAAAACGCATTGCGAGAGAATGTCTACAAACAAATGGACTACTTCATTGGTTGTGACAGCTCCATTGGTTTTGATGGACAGGAACTAATTTCCCCATCATACGCAAATAAAAACAAAAGAATGGGACTGCATAAGTGGCTTATTAGATCCAGGTGTGGAGCAAACCCTATAAATGCAAATGTTTTGGACTTTCTTTGTTAACTGGTAGTGTAGAGGGCGGTTATGAAAGTATGGATGCTGCAAGGTTGTTGTTTTGCTGTTTTATTTTTTATTTTATTTTTTTAATCTCCACGACTAAAAATAATGACTTGATATGATTGTTGTCGCTAATATAATACTACGAACGATAATATTATCATTGACATGGTCGTCACCCCATAATGGATACACTGCAGGAACTCAATGTTCCATTGACTGAAGTATTTGTTCTCTGTAATGGATTTCCGTTTGAGGAAATCCATTACTTGGATTACTTGGTGAAAGCATAGATATACATTCTTACAGTACAAGTATATTCATTTTCATGGCATTTCAACGTCTTGACTAATAGCGTTTTTATAAGTCTGTTAGAAATCTGTTAGCAAAGGGTTGGGAGTGGCTTATTTATATATAAGCATAACCCTTTTCAGCGATGAAAAGAGACTGCAGGCCAGAGAAAGAGAGGACAGAAGAACATGAAGAGGGGAAGAGAAAAACGGAGCAGTGGACGAGCTGCTCCATGCAGCCAAGGAGAGGAAGCGAGGGTGGTATCAAGTTAAGCATGTGAGACAATCTTAAATAAGATCTTCATCAATCAGATGAGACGCTTCTGTGCGGCAAAGCTAGCCACGACACCGCCTGAGCATGCGGGCAGATATTTATCAAAAGCTAAATTAATATCCACTCTGCTCTCTACCTCCATGACAGGCCCAACATATCTACATCATATGTTTGTGTCAAAAGATACACCACAACTTCCATTCATTAACTGAATACTGTGAAGTTCAAGAGATGGAACACACACTATACCAGACACACCCACACACACAATAACAACAAATCACACTCATCTCTCTGTTAGCGCTATGAAAGTGTAACGCCGGGTGCACACAGGGCCGTTGCGTTGCGTCGTTCTGGCGCAACCTGGTGGGATGGACTTGACGTACTTCAACGTGCGATGCAGAAAGCTACATCTACTCGTGTTGCTAGCGATGTTTCCCACAGAAGTGGGGGAAAAAACGTCAGATCAGATATATAAACGGGTTATTTTGATAAACTGGACACATTTTGTGAATATATATGGTTACTTTCTCGCCTGAAAACATATAAAAACTTCATAAAATGACATTAACACTTGTAGAGCCAAATTACAGATTTTAGCCAATGGCGGCCAAAATTGAGGATTTAAAATCTGAGGCGAGAGCTCCGTGCAAGAAACTACTTCCGGTTGTTTTGACGGATCCAACGCAACGCAAAAGCTGAAATTTTTTGACTGATTGCCGCACCCTGACGGTCAAGAAACGCAATGGCAACGCAACGGCCCCATTAAGATGAATGACTTCCGGTGCAACGCAACGCAACGGCCCTGTGTGCACCCGGCGTAACGGGGCGGGGGCAACCCTAAGCCCGTCCACTACCCCTGCCTTCTAAGCGGATACTGTGGAGGAGCCAGCCAAAATCACCCAGACAATACCCAGAGACAGGAACAGTATAAAAGGAAACTTTATTAGAATAAATATTAAAAGTTAGCAAAAAGACTCTTTAAAAAAAAACAGCATTGTCCGATGGGATAGGATAGTCTGATAAACTCTTGACCGGGGCTTCGCCCAGGGTTGACTCCAGACTGTACCCCGTCGCCTACGGGGAGGTCCGGCGCGTCCTCACGACCCAGCGTGGCTCCGATCACTTAGCTGGGGACAGGAAATAGTGACTCAGCAGGTTGCACGAGTGACAGGCAACCGCACAGGCAACCGCACAGTCAACAGTCCATCAACTGGCGCTCGGCTATGCTAGACAGTAGGGTTAGCCCGCAACCTCCAAAGTAAACAAACAAAAAATAAAAACTCCCGAAAATACACGACTGCCGGTAACGGCCAAGCTCCACCATGGCCATCGAGCGTTGCGTCAGCGTTGCGTCCGAAATTGGGATCAAATGCATTGTAATCAATGAAAGGTGCTCCACCTGCTGCGTTGCGTCAGCGTTGCGTTGCGTCAGCGTTGCGTCCGATGGCTGCGTCCAAAGTAGACATTCAAAAAAGTTCGATTTTTGACGGTGGACGCAGATGTCACAATGAGACCAATTGTATATTTGCCCCACGTGGGGCGTGAGATGTATATTTACAATTGTAGTTGTTGGTTATAATTGTATAGCCTATTGGTTGTTTTCTGGTGTTGTTTTATTGTTTTGCTCTGTTTGTAGTGCACTTGATATTATGATATATATATTATAAATGTTTTATCAGCTGTTAAATCACCACAGCGGTTAATAGAGATAATACCAGATTGAAAATGCTTGTAGCCAACTACTCAGCTATTGCGAATTGCTATTCACGCGAGTCAGCTGTCAATCACCACAGGTGCTTGAAAGCTTGTTGCAGGAATGGACGACGAACGGCTGATCCTTGAGGTCGAAAAATATTATTTTTTATATGCGACTAGTTGTTGCTGTTGATATGTAACTAGATTTATGGTTAAGGATAGGGTTAGATTTAAGGTTAGGGCAAGGTTTAGGATTAGTGGTTAGTTAGTTGAACATCTACTGAACTAACAACTATCTATTTGGGAATATGTAGATAAAATATTACCCTGATTGGAAAATGTTCTGTATGATGTTGTTATTGTTGTGGACATATTGCAGTCAAGGGTTGTTGGTTATAGTTCAATGCTATATTCTGACTCAGCCTGTTTGTAGGACAGGTGATGCTAACCAGCGCTAGTTCAACAGACCGTAGTAGACTTTCAGACACAGAGACGCGGAGTCAAAGGAGCTCAGTTTTCTTGCGCAAGGAGAGTGATTCAGAGAGACCGTGTTTAAGGGTCAGTCAAAATCGATCTGAAGTTCCACTCTCCAAGTCAGCCTTTATTCTAACAGAATGGAAAAGGAGGAGACAGTTTTTCATGAGGAAGTGCAGTCATGGGAAAGTCATCATGAGCAGTTTCTCTGCTGGGCGATTCAGACAACACAATGACAGGAAGTGACAGGAAGCGGACGCCCAGCTGAAACTGAAGATAAGGGGTGGACAATGGGTGAGAAAAAGTTCATGCACAGAACCCAGAGTAAAAGGGTGTACAAGGTTCATGGTGTACAAGGTTCATATACAGAGCCCAGAGTAAAAGGGTGTACAAGGTTCATGGTGTACAAGGTTCATACAGTAATACAGAATTATACAGAACATCTAACTCTATCATTTAACATTTATGAAAACATCGTCTTTAACTCTAACAAGGGTGAACCCTCTGAGCAATAGAAGTATTTTCAACCTCGCGTCTACGCTTGGCCATCATATAAACCAGCTATATTACGGCTATATTTTCTACTCATCTTAAATGCATGAAAACCGTTATTAAACCCCTCTAAACTGTCAGAATACATACCAGACGTCATGTAGTATGAGATTCATATAGTCTAGCATAGTTATCCTAGCAGAAGTGGTGGTTTAAATTGCGTCTATACGTCGCTGTCCTTTAACCCAGATAAATGCGGTCTGTGTCTAAACCTGTTTTAGTCTAGCAGCACGTTGAGTTAAAATTAATACCCTAAACGCCTGTAGATTGTCAAAATATGTACCAGACCGTCATTTAGTCTGAGATTCCATGTAGTCTAGCATAGTTATTCATGCAGAAGAGGTGGTTTAAATTGCGTCTATACATCGCTGTCCTTTAACCCAGCTAAATGCGGTCTGTGTCTAAACATATTTTCTACTTATCTCAAATGCATTAAAACCGTTATTAAACCCATTCTATTGTCCTTACGCTCTACTCTATGACTATGAGGCTGGGAAGACAAATCGGCAACACACTACATGAACTGAATTGAGATTATATAGAAAAATTGTCATAGTACCTGGTGTTGATGACTGCAGAGGAGAGTCTATCATTGTAGAGTCATCAGTGGCTTTTCAAACAAAGATCAAAGCACATGAACAACTTTAAACAGGAACAAGTAGCACAGAATGAGAGGAAAGACCAGTTATATTTTAAAAATACAAACGCATTGCTTACAGGCATATTCTTCTTTGTCCTTTTCTTTCAATTCAAAGAGGTCCATAGAAACTGATCGTTAGAAGGAAATATCGTTAAAATGTGCTTTCTTAAATACTAATTAATTATTAAATTGAGATGGGTGAACCAACATTGTGACCAAACTCACATGGATTTGGGGGGCATTTTTTGAGCATTTGCTTCACAGAGGCCTTCTGCAACCCTGAAAATTGAAAAAACGTCACATAATAATCGCATTACGTTTTACTACATGTAACCGGTTGGTTATTATTTCCAGTTTGCGGTTAATGTAATTTTGGTTAACAAATGCTTTCTTTCGCTGCGATTGGAGACGGGTTACCACGTGACCATGGGACGTATTGAATTTCCCGGTTGGAACAGTGAAAAGTAGTATTTTTGGGATGTTTTGTACATTGGCACTACATTATTATTGTTAAAACACTATTTTCTATTATTATATAGTGGAATGCCTATAGAAACTATTGTTGTGGTTAAACCGTGACCTACATTGACATGCCAGAGAATGACTACCCTCCCTCGAAACCATTGCGGGTATCGCTTCTCTGCCTTTTGACTAAGATCAAGTGTAGTATCTGTTCTTATCAGTTTAATATCTGATACGTCCACTACCCGGGGACCTTATATTAAATTGATTTTTGGAGCAGGGAGATGGAATAGGGGCTTGCTCCGTCCACTCCACGCATCGACATGGTATTGCAGTACCTCCAGGAACATAATGTTTCAACGGCATTTCAACGTCTAAATATAGGGCAAATTGGAAATTGAAACAACGTCTATGTTTAGACGTTGAAATGCCGTTGAAACATAGAAAGGGAAACAACGTCTATGTTTCAACGTCTAAACAGACGTTTTTTAAATTTCCAATTTGGCCTATATTTAGCCTCGATTTGGCCTAGACGTCTACGGGCCATTTAGACGTTGTTTAGACGTCTAATCAACGTAAAATTGCTCACTGGGAAATGACTCCCGTATACAAAAAATGCCAGTGGAGCTAGACGTTGACGTTGACGCAACGCAGTAGGTGGAGCTTGGACAACGGGAAGTTGACGCAACGCCGATGGCGAGTTGACGCAACGCAGCAGGTGGAGCTTGGCCGTAAGACAGAAATAATAATCGATGCAGATCAAGAGCTTGCCACTAGAGTGCTTGCCTCTCGTCGTATCACTACACTCGACCAAACAAATGAAAACACAAAGCAAAACAAAATAAGATTCACAAGGAAAATACTGGAGGGGCTAACCCTAGACCACTACATCTACGTTCGAGGCAAGCCAAGGGTCGGAACGTTCTTTCTGGCGACAGCTGAGGTTGATAAAGTTCACTTAACTTTGGGAAGGGCGCTGACTGCACCCTCCCAAGTTTCCCAACAGGCCTCTGGAAATCACAACCCACAGTGCTCAGACACGGACAGCTCCGTTGGTGGCCAGTCGTCCCTCGGTCGGGACCACAGCTCGGCGCCTGGCGTGTGTTCAGCTGTAGGAGAGAGAAACACCTCACGTCACGGCGTGTCACTGGCCACGGGAACCCACCGGCATATGCGTGCAGGGCCGCTTTAAGGGGGGGCTAGCTGGGGCGGTGGCACAGGGCCTCGCGCCTTGGAGGGCCTCGCGTGAGGCAGGGTAAAAATAAAAAAAATATTTGTTTTTTGGTACCCTGGCTGGCGAGGCCCTCCAAAGCGCCAGGCAAGGGACCATATTATTATTTTTGCCTTTAATACATTTCTAAATGTTCACACATGTGATAATCATAGTCAATCATATATCTAAAATCTAGCATACCTGTAGGACAGGGAGATTCTTAGCAACAGAAAAAAGTAATTTCCCCCTATGACACCTTACATCAAACTTGAATTGTGGGCGCGCGTTGACACTTGTTGTGCATAGTGACTGCTTAGTGCAACGGACAAAATGCAGAGGGAACGAGACCGAGGAAGAAAATGTTAATCGGGTGCTGAAAAAATAAATAAAAATAAAAGGCTTCAGGGCCTCGCTTAGAGGTTCGTTCGAAACATTTCTAAAAACAAGTGAGGCTCCCGTTAGCACCGAAGAAGCTAACGTTACTGCTAGCACTAGCAATGCTAGTAGTAGCACGGCACAGCCCCCCCTGAGAGGCACAGCCCCCCCTGAGAGGCAAAGATGATGTCTCGGAGGTGGAGGAGGACAACAGCTACAGGCTGCCCAGCCCCAGGTGATGATGGTCAGGAGGGCTGCCCAGCCCCAGGTGATGATGGTCAGGAGGGCTGCCCAGCCCCAGGTGATGATGGTCAGGAGGGCTGCCCAGCCCCAGGTGATGATGGTCAGGAGGGCTGCCCAGCCCCAGGTGATGGTCAGGAGGGCTGCCCAGCCCCAGGTGATGATGGTCAGGATGGCTGCCCAGCCCCAGGTGATGATGGTCAGGAGGGCTGCCCAGCCCCAGGTGATGATGGTCAGGAGGGCTGCCCAGCCCCAGGTGATGGTCAGGAGTGGCGAAGTAGAGGATACGGAGGCGGAAGATGGAGCTACTCAGAGCAGCAGCAGCAGGGCTGAGAGTGATGGAACGCAAGACGAGCCTACGGTGTCAGATATGTCATGTATGATGATCCTGGTAAATTGGCCAGTACATATGGACTCTACAGTTACAGAAGTGATCATTAGAAGAGGTCCCCCAAAGATGAAACCTGGATTTAGTTATCCTAAAAATAATGAGAACAGAAACTTTAGTGAAACTTTATTTCTCCGAAAACTACCAAATGGGGAAAAAATAGAAAGAAAGTGGCTTGTGTACTCTCAAAAACGGGACATGTATTTTTGCTTTTGCTGTAAGCTTTTCAACATAAAGGATAGGCCTACATGGTGGTGAGTAACATCTCTATTCATGTCAATAATGGCTTGTGCGTATTTAATGTTGGGTATGATGACTGCTTTATCCTAAATCCTAATCCTTTACGAGTATAAAAGGTTTGAAATGAAACAAACATGGTTGTAAACTGTCTAAATAAGTAGATATTCTATTGTCTATCAGCACACCATGTGAGCGCATTTCTTGCAATATATTGGTGCGTGCGTGTCGCGCGGTTAGAATAGTAGCCTACATCATTATAAAAGGCCTCGCAAATCTGACTTCGCACAGGGCCTCGCATATCTCCCAAACGGCCCTGTATGCGTGAACGAGAGTATAGAGAAGGGGTACTTAGCTCTGGGAAGGGTGTTTTGCTTCACACCCTCCCGTATCCCCAATCAGGCGTTCTCTCGTTCTAATGTCGCGGGTCCCTCTGGTACTCGGCAGGTTTTCGTCTGGTGGTCGTCTCGTTGTCGCTCTCCGTCTCGTTGTCGCTCTCTGTCTCTCCCTCGTCGTAACCCTCGTTCCCGAACCGCTCTCCCCTCCTTTTGTTTGCTGGTGCCTTAAATAGAGAGTAAAGGGGAACAGAGCCACTCCCAGTCCCCAATCACTGCTAACCAGCACCAGGTGTGTATTCATAGCTTTCATGTGACGTCACAGCATAGTGGAAACGCCCACCTGACGGGCAAAAGGCACTTTTTGCGGGCAAAACCCACGGGCAAAACCCACTTTTTGCGGGTTAATAACTTTGATTTCCCGTGGGTTAGGAAAATAATTCCAACGTGTCCGGATAGAGTAGAAGACAGGGAATCCAACACTATTTGAATGGTGTCAATCCTCCACTCCTATCACCGTGGACACAGCAAGGAGCGAATTCCCGGATATAAATATTCCCTCCCTCGCTGACAGCGGGAGTTGGGAGTTTCGTCCAGCAGCCGGTGAACGCCCGGTTGATCGAGTTTCGTATTAAAAGTATATCTTCTCGGGGTGTCAGCGCGGTGGTTAAGGGCTCAAAATGACCGTATACTGATGGTGAATTTAGCAATAATAGTATTATGTGTGTACCACCTCCATAACCGGTGTTATTCACGGGAAAAGCCGGTCAAGGAGGCACCCTTTGCAGGTCAATAACTTTGATTCTCCGGGGGTTATGATAATAATTCCAACGTGTCCGGATAGAGTAGAAGACAGGGAATCCAACACTATTTGAATGGTGTCAATCCTCCACTCCTATCACCGTCGTGTATCTTGAAAGTTCTTCATGGGTGAGGTGGTCTAAATAGTAGGCAGCCATGTTGAGCGATTTTGCTATGATACTTTTTGCCCGTCAGGTTGGTGGTTGCTAGGGAAGAAACCACGTGACTGAAAGCTATGAATAGGAGAGGAGTAGGAACAACAGAAATGGTGCGCTTCTACCACCAGGAGGGAAACAGAATACAAATAAAAAGGTTCTGTGTGTGCACTAACCCAGGGTGGCAAAAGAGACAACACATAAAACAATGTCAGGTTCTTTTCTTTGTCACCCCGTGACAAAAGGTTCAAACCTATAGGGCATTATTTATAGCATTATGAGAACGCCACAGATACTGTATATTAAATGGTTTCTCTAAGGGGAATTCCTTACATGATTAAACAGGTTCTTCTATTGAACCATCCATTCTCAGGACCATTAAAACGGTCATTACTCTTCCACAGATCATTCCTTTAGGTGCTTAGACAAGGAGCAGGGGAGCAGAGATACCCCTGACAGTGCACTCCGGGAGGGAGGGCGGTTGGGGGGAGGGGGGAGAGGGGTGGGGTGGGGGGGGATGGATGAGGTGCACAGCACAGCAGTTTTAGATGGGCAAGCTGTATCTCAGACCCTAAACAGGACATGTTTATGACCGACATGTCAGTCAGACCCTTTCATAAGAATCCTGTTCTAAGATACACCCTAATACCATGTTTTTACATAGTATGTCAGTGACTTGAAATCCCCCAGAAGCTCTCTCCTCACTAAAAGTCAGTGATTTTTATAGGTCTGCCACTGCTGCTGCCACACATATTGGCTTTGTTGAGATTCCTCTGTCTGTGTGGCCCTCCCCGTTAACGTGGTCCTGACAAACTCCTAGTCTGCATAATCATTTCTGTCACCGCAAATGAAGGGGGGACCATGAAGAACTTCCTCCAGAGTCATCATTGTCATGTGCAAAGCCTTGTACTTAGCCCTGTCACCTGTAATTAGTGTCAATGGGAAGCGGCACCCTGGCCGACACTGAGTTCTATGACAGCATGTCAGCCACTCTGCTTTCTCTCTCACTCTCACTGTGCCTCCCTCTGTTGTTCAGAGAGGGAAGTCCAGACTGAGGAGTGATGAGATGTTTTCTGTTGAGCAACGAGTGCTTAAAAAGTGTCATTTGGCTGGTATGCTCAAAGAAGATATAAAGCAGTGGAGGCTGGTGGAGGGAGGAATCGGAGGAGGGGCCCATTGATACCAATCCTCTTTCCGTTCCATGCATCACAATGAGCCCGAATTCTGATTTCTACCGCCACCATATAGAGAACAGAATCAGGATCGGGAATAATGTTGAGTCATTGTAATTGTAAGTAACACAGGTCTACTGTATTTCTGGGTTTGCTTTCTTGTACGATAAAAAAAAAAAAAAAAAAGTATTACATCACAGTTGTTGTAAAGAGCAATAGATGATAGGTCTTTATATAGTGTAAATATGGATTTGACAGCAGAATATGAATTGTCTGTAGTGGAGCTTTTCATCATATTGTGCCCCTGGTCCTCCCCATGATGTCTTCCTCCAAAATCTTCAAACAAGGAGGCCAAATGAAAAAGTAAATACTTAATAATGTCAGAATTGTCTTATCTTGGTGACAGGGTTTAAAAGTGATATAGGTCTGTATCAAAATAGTTGTCCATGCAGATGATGCAGGTGTCATTTTTATTTCTTCTGAACTACTACTACTACTACTACTACTACTACTACTACTACTACTACTACTACTACTACTACTACTACTACTACTACTACTACTACTACTACTACTAAGGAATAATAATTCCATCTACAGAAATGTTCTGATGAGTTCATCTCTGCAGGGAATCGATTGATAAAGGCGGTTATAATGGGAGGCTATGGCATGACTTATTTCCACAGGGGTCTACAGACATTTCTGGATTGAACATTTTAATTGCAATAATAGCTCCAGCTGAGGTTCATTTCTTGATATGGCAGGCTAGTAATTTGTCTGACTTTTTCATCTTGGACATGGGAAGCTTGCATACTGTTATGCGATATGCAGTCAGTTGCAGAGTTTCTCAAATTGAGTTAAGAAAATGGCCCTCTTCTTTTCGCTAATGTTACCTATTAGCATATTCTGAGGCAACCTATACTTATGCCCATATGTAAGAATGTTCTGATTGTTCATGCCTCTGAATACGACATATGGGTGCACATAACTTTTTGGGGCCAGTGCTCAGAGGAGCACCTAGGGATGCTGCTTGGTGCTCCCCGAGCTCGCGAGTCACGACCCGTCCCACAGGATGGATAAAAAAGGGATACATGGATAACTTATATTAGCAAAACGACATGTATTCATAAATAAAGATGAACGAACAAATTATTGTGTGCAAAACAAAAGAAACAAATGCAAAATCAAATGACTGCTCTTTAAGCATGAAAGTCTGTCAGACTCCTTTAAACACAATGAAATCAACTGACATCTCTTTAAGCACTAACTGAATGTCTGTTCTTTAAACACACTGAAATAAACGGACATCTCTTTAAGCACTAACTGAATGTCTGTTCTTTAAACACAATGAAATCAACTGACATCTCTTTAAGCACTGCTCTGT
Organism: Nansenia antarctica; assembly: GCF_963989245.1. NCBI lineage: Eukaryota > Metazoa > Chordata > Actinopteri > Argentiniformes > Microstomatidae > Nansenia > Nansenia antarctica. The sequence goes on along the minus strand of NC_137688.1, from coordinate 48,874,239 downwards.
TCTGTAAACACTGAAATCAACTTTTCAACAAAAAGTTACAGCCTAAGCAGTTATTTATGCTACAAGCTTAATCATCATCATCACTGCTCTCTTGACTGCTGTTAATACTGTCCTCAATTTCAACCATGGTAGAGGATGTTGTAGGCTATCACTTTAAGTAGCTCATTATTTTGATTGTGCAACAAAGTCTTTTTTTTTCTTTTTCTAATAGAATTCCCAACCATATTCCCTGGATCAGGGGTCGAAGTGCGATAATGAAGCTGTAAAACAAACGTCTGAACGTTTGAAAGCTTCAGAGAAAAGAAACGTGTCCCTTGGTGTTGTTCGGGACTGAATTTTCACGTGGCGGCGTGATAACCGTGCGATACGCGGAATGAAAGTACGAGTTACGATACTTTCCGAATGTTTTCGTGAGGGGAGTCGCCGTGGTCGTCGTCGGTCGACTGTTGTGATGGATTACTCGTCGGGCCTTCGGCTGAGGGGACGGCAAATAGTTAGTGGGGCTTGCAGTGATGCAGCAGTCAGCAGTCAGCAGTTGGATTTTGAGGAAGTAAATTCCTCTCCCAGCGGTTCCAGCTGTTGGTGCGCAAGAGCGCGTTCATGCGGCTGATCTGCCGCGCAGCATGCATTTTGGCGATGCATGCGCACTGGCGCACCAGTTATGTGCACCCCCATATGTTTACTTATGCTTGACCGTGTGAATTATGACTCGGTTAGGCAGTTTTAGGCATTAGCAAATATTTGCATAAGCAACAAGAATGAGTAAGAATTGATTGATTGATTGAAAACCTTTATTGTCCCCAATGGGGAAATTTTGTTGTCAAACAGCTCAGTTAGGGCAGAAAACATTCAATACAGAAAACAGAAAAACATTCAATAAAATACATAAAACAGTGGAGGCTCAATAAGTAAAAAGTTCCAAAAGTTCCAGCTCCAGGTCTCCCCCACCCTGCAGGGCCTGGTTGTAGAGTCGGAGTGCAGCTGGAACAAAGGACTGTCCAAATCTTTTTGTACTTTGACGGGGGAGAACAAATCTGTGGCTGAACTTGCTCCTCATCCCTGCCAGCTCGCAGTACATCGGGTGGGAGGGATTGGCCAGCATGGCCGCCAGTTTTTTCCCCATCCTCTGTTCTGCCACCACCTCTAGGCTGTCCAGCCCGGTCCCCACCACAGAGCTGGCCTTCTTCACCAGTTTGTTTAGCTTCGCAGCATCCCTGGCACAGCTGTTTCCACCCCAGCAGGCCACGGCGAAGAACAGAACGCTGGCAACCACCGACTGATAAAACATTTGCAGCAGCTTGTTGCAGACACCGAAAGACCTCAGCCTTCTCAGGAAAAACAGTCTGCTCTGCCCTTTCCTGAGAAGAGCCTCGGTGTTGTCAGTCCAGTCCAGTTTGTTATTAATTTGTACTCCCAGGTACCTGTAGGAGTCCACCCTCTCGACTTCCACCCCCTTGATGGTGATGGGGATGGGGACGAATTAGCACCCACGTCCTTATACAGCATACTTGACGCACTTCCTCCCCTCTGTGTGACGCGTCTGCAGTTCCCCTAACGGCCGATGGAGACATACATAAACATTGGTTGTTTTCTGTGGCATGAACAACGACCCCGGCCGCTAAGACAAACAGACTGAAGGACTGCTTCTACCACAGGGCCGTCAAGGCCCTGAACACAGAAAAGGCCTAAGTTCTGGGCCCAGGACAGTCCGGACGGATTGTATGGCAGCTAGTGCTGAGGCACAAACATGTACATTTTTAAGCCTGCAAACTGTGACACTTTAAAATAACGTGAAAAAATACTTTTGTGCAATATGACAACCCTAGTTGACTATCTGTGCAGTATAGTACAGTGGATTGTGTACATAGCCTTTATTGATGTAAACCAGCTCCTTACCTTCTTGTGATTTTATGCTTTTATGCTTTTTCTATTTTTTTTTCTTCCCTTTCCTAACAGGTTGCGTGTTCGAGACTTGACTAAGTGATTTATTTTTATTTTTTTACATTTAACCGAAGATTTCATGCAAAGGCTTCAAACACCATTGTAATCGTGTCAGTTCTTGTAAATTAGCCTGCACCATAATTTTATAGCCTACATACTTTTTTAGATGAGATTTTAGATTAGATTCAGACAACGAAATGCAGTAAAAAGTGTGTCCGAAGAGGGATTCGAACCACCATCTAAAAATGACGAATAGATACTATGGCAGCGGTCGATACCACTAGGCCATTGTGGCGATATGACAGTTTGTAGCCTGCTGCTGATATCACCACAGTAGTAATATTAATTTATTAAAATATGAACATTGCGGCAGTTATGTTTGTTAATTGCGGCAGTATTGCACTATTTTTCATCTTATTTTTCCGTCTTCATAAAGATCAATAATTCGGAATGCTGCGCAAATGTAGGACCCCTGCAGAGTGGAGTATCTTCATTTCGACAGATCGACTCTTCGGGGCTCTTTATGTCTGCGTGCACGCGCCCATATCGAAGATTTGTAAGCCGGTGTTCTGTGAACACTCATCACACAAGCCTGATCCTCGTTCGAGGAATCACCTGAGGCTTGAATTCCAATCCCGAGTTGCCTGATCGCCTGATTTATTTCAATCGCCGATATACTAATCCACCTTTAGTGGAACGGCCCCCAGGTTATCTTAGGTGAGGAAGCGCTCCTGTTTTGAAGTCATTCTCCATATATACATTATTCTGTCTTTAACATTTTCCCCTGACCTGAAAGTCCCTTGAAAGTCCTTTATACTGTATGATGCTATCGACGTTGGGTTGCCGATGTCAATGTAGAGAAGTTGTATTTTAATGAGGCATTTCATCACGTTTGTTGTCTAAGAAACATTATGTGTTTGTTTTTCTCTGCTTTAGGCATTGTTGGTTTATTGATACACCTTAACATTTTGTCAAGCAGCTTGTTGTTTAAAATTCGATTCAACATGAATTTCACAGATTTGGCAGTGGAGTAAAATAGAGTAATATATCCACTCATCTCAGTGTCATAGCAACCCTTTCAAATCAGATCATTTATTGTGATTGTGACAGAGATGGATCTGGTATAATTACAAAGATGACAAAATCAAATTATAACGGTTCTGAAGAAGATTTACCAGATGGGTTCATGCAAGTCACAATTACACCATGATATCCTGATATCGTCTCATCAAAGTGAGGGCCCTACCTACTCTTGTACATTCACACACTTCACACAGAGGTTTTTCACCTTTGCATAGATGTTAATAAAGACAACCTACATTAGGTTGTCTAGTATAACATTTCATTAACCACAAAATCGGTACATTTTTCAAGTACTGAATGTGATTAAATAAAGGTTCAATCAAATACATAAAGTGACATGTATGCTGATACTTAACAGTTTCACACTTACCTAAGTTTCACACTTACACTCATGATGGTGTGTTATGCAATTCTTGCATTAGTAGCGACAAACATGCACATGCTTTGATTTGACTTCTCAGGCTGATTGCATTAGGGCAGCTGGTTGTGGACATTAACATCCAATGAGAAGCAAAAGTGAGCACATTAGTCTGTTCAAATGTTACTGCATTCTGTGGGCCTAATGGCATTAGTGTTTCATTTTTCAGGGGCTAACGATGCATTGTGTTCCTACCTATTTGTGCTCAAAGGAGACGCTTCTGCATAATGAAACCGTTTAATCTGCTTTGGTTTTTCTGTGACTGTTCACTGGAAAAGGAGACTGTGTGTACGGTAATATCAGTCGGACCAGGTACTGCTGTTGCTATAGCAATTTTGTAATTACAAAAGGTTCATTAACTCGCTACAGTTTTACTAGTTATAGGGGGTTTCGCATTAAGGACATTTACATATTCAGGAAGTTAATGTTATTGGCAGGATACCAATGTCATTGGAACGAGAGCAACCCCGACCAAGCGGATTATTCTGATATTGATATATCTTCGTGTGACAAATAATAAAGCAATGATAAAGTACCAAGGGATCGCTCCATAAAAAAGGTAAGTTGCTGTCTGTTTGAAATAAGCACTTTTGTAATACCCTTAAGCAGTGCTGGCTCACTGTTTGTACTGGACTGGAGAGCTTTAGGCTTGTAAAAGCATGTCATTATAATGTCCATAGGGGCTGCATTGTTTCATGTTATTACTTGTGACTCCCACTTGATGTTGTGAATGTAGCACCTGGCACTAATGAGTAGGTGTCAGTCACAATTATCCATTGTTTCCCTGCCCATTTCCGGCTCTCATACAGGCGGGTGGTAATAAGCATAGAAAAGGACAGGGCTTGCCTTCCGGGGCCTTCCCAGTGGTGAACTGGGTGTTTTGAAGCTGTTGAGAATGAGAATCAGTGGAACAGCCTGAGTCATTGAGTCACTGCCCTCTGAACTGCTTGTTTCTTCCATTCCAGGTCTTGCACCCTGGTGAACACAGAACAGACACAGTACAATCCAGGGACCAGTTGTTCAAAACTTTTTATGTAGATCAGAATGATCCTGATTTCTTTTTTGCTATCCATGATCAGATCAATCTGGCTGATTTTGAGTCGTATAGGGGAAATCAGCCAGCTCGATCTGATCCTGGATAGCGAAAAAGAATCAGGATCATTCTGATCCAAATTAAACGTTTTGAACAAATGGGCCCAGGACCTGCACTGTGGTGAACACAGATAGAGACAGTGCAATCCAGGTCCTGCCCGGTGGTGAACACAGATAGAGACAGTGCAATCCAGGTCCTGCCCGCGTCCTAACTATTCCCACCGTAGTTGGGGTAGACCACGCCAACTTCTGGAATATGTAGGGGTGTTATTTTTCTTTTTTTTCTCAAACACAAACACAAATTAATAGGCGCGCGTTCCAGGGCCCACAGGGCAATGAGAGCCGCGCCCGGCCGCTTGCGGCCGTGCCCGCGGCGAACATTGACCGTTGGCCCGCGGCACACTCAGCGCCGCCGAGTTGCATACAGAGATGGGTAACCTATATCTAATCGTGCACCCCGTGTTACGTCACAAGCTAAAATCCAATGGGGTTGCGGAACGACCTGCGGGGCGGAAGAACAAGATACAGAGAACACCCCTACATATTCCAGAAGTTGGCGTGGCGTGGGCATGGTGTGGGCGTGGTCTACCCCAACTACGGTGGGAATCGTTAGGACGCGTCCTGCCCGGTGGTGAACACAGATAGAGACAGTGCAATCCAGGTCCTGCCCGGTGATGAACACAGGGATGTAAATAGATGTGAAAGGTACACTGTGTCACTGCCCCCTGAATTGATGAGGGCTATCATTGTGTTTGGTGTGCGGTATACTAAATAAACTACTAGCAACCTAAGAGTTTTGCACATTGTACGTTTTTCACATACTGTATGCAAACTTTGCACAGTTGTCCAGCCGCTGTTGGTATTAAATATTTGTATACTATTTGCATACTTGTGTGATACATTTCTCTAGACTACCCACTGGGCTCTATAATTGAGATTTATGTTTCACCTATATTGTGTGATTCTATATTTGTGTGCCTTAACCATACAGTCATGTGAAAGAAATCTTTCAAACAATATAGATAACGGTAATGTTACCTAACTTTGTTTTTCTTTTTTATGAACAAAGATGCCAATTCCTACTGAAGAAAAAGTTAGGACACCCTTTGCCCTAATTGTCTGTATTGCCCCCTTTGACTGAAATAACCTCAATTAAACGTTTCCTATAACTCTACCAGTCTCTGACATTGACTGGGAGAAAGTTTCTCCAACTCTTCCATGCCGAATTCTTTCAGCTGTGTGATGTTTGAGGGGTGTCTTGCATGCACAGCCCGTTTCAAATCCAATGGCCCCAGGCCTGAGCATTGACTTTATCCACTGACTGGTGGATAGATGATTCACTTACTTAGTCAAATGTATTTGTTTTAAGTCCCTTTTGATAAAGGCGTCTGCTAAATGCCAAAAATGTAAATGTAAATGTATAATCAATACGATATCATATTATATCATTATTCTAGTATTATGTTGTTATGGATCAGTATATACCAACTGCATTTGACATGTACCAGTAGCCTTCTTACCAAATAGTCTACTTTCATCTAATGTTCTGCAAAGAATGTCTTGAAAGGACTAGCTTACATTTTAATTGAAAGTAATAGATTACAGAAATCTCAACTTGAAATCTTTCATCTGGCAGAGTCACAGCAATGACAAAATTAACATATTGATTTTTCTACAAGATATTAATGAATCTTTAAAGCACAATTGGGCAACCCTTATCTCTTTGTTGAGAGTGGGAGTGAATGAGTGTGTATGTGTGTTAATAACTCGCCTAGATAAGGAGAAATGTGCAGCTAATATGGGGTTTCCTCAAAAGTTAATACATGACATCATTGCTGCCCTTGATTAGAGGGGTTTATCATGTTATGCATCTCTTTTTTAGGGACAAACGCTCTAGCTGCCGGGAAAGAGAGGCTCAGAGGGGAGGCCGCATGTGGTTAGAGAGAAGACGCAAGGAGCAGCAGACAGCCACTCAAAAACCCAGGGCCACTGCCGTTGCTAGCTACTAGCATGCAAACTCAATTATAAAATAATTTTTGCTGCACTCAAGAATGTGGACTATAGACAGGATTTGTCTTAAATTGTCACAAATTGTCCGTCCCAAACCAATTGTAGAACATTACGTATTTCGGCAAATGATTCCATGGCAACAGAGTGTCCAGGTTGAAAGGGTTGTTGCACATCTTTGGAGGACTAAGAATTTAAAGTCTTTTGGCTGAGGGTCTCCAGATTGGGGGGGGGGGGGGGGTGTATAAGGGTTTATTAGAGAGCCTGTTGTAGAAGGAAGAGAACAGGAGCGGAGGTTGAGGCTTCAGAAAAAGAAAAAAAAATCAAGAGGAACATTTAATCTTGCCAAATGTCAGTCTTAGCATTTTAGGAGCTGGCGTGGCTCGCTCCCACATGGCTGCTGGTCTGTGGGCCTGTGTGTAATTCTCTGGCTGTTGGGTGGCGTCTGAGCGTTTGAGCAATCCGTTGATTCTGGCTGCTGTTCCTGACAGCTTTTCACTCTGCCGTATTAATCAGGGGATCTGAAGGGTGGGTGTGCTGAGAGGGATGAGGAGGATGTCTGGGTAGAGAACTACCGTGCAAGTTTCAGTGAGATAATGTGGTTATCAACAGACACTGATACTTATTATTTCCTGAATCCTGCATTTCATCCAGAAAATAAAAGGCTGCACACTGCGTTTTGTTTGTGGGTGTCCTTCACACCTTCATGAGAGTCGTTTAGTCTAGAGTACTAGATGAAAGCTTTGGGCTTTCAATGTATGGGTGAGTGTATGTCATACTACAGGTTTGACCTAAGGGATGTGTTGAACACATAAACAGTTATTTCAATATGGAATATTTTCATCTTGATATTTCTATTGTGAATTTGAGAATGTTGTCTAATGGTGTGGGTGTGTCATGTTTCTGCACATAATGCTTCTTGTATTAATGACCATGAACTGGAGCTATTGCATAATTTCTCTCCTTATTTAATTGAGATACGTTTACTTGGGCCTAATAATTCCACAGGAAATGAAATATATCCTGCTCCTGATTAATTGTATTTACACAAAGCAGTAACTCGTATCAGGAGGAAATGAGGCACAGGAAGTAGTTTGTTTGTGTGTTTTGAATAGAGAGAAAGCCCAGAGCAGGTTTACACTGAACCTCAGGGCTGCAGCGAATCAGCCGACTGAATATGAATTCATTTAAGACGCGGTGGAGATTAAAATGTATTAGCCTTTTAAGCAGTCATTGATTTTCTGGCTGCAGGCAGCTCTTACTCAATTTCTCTCTATAATTAACACATTTTGAAAAGTCCACACTGTAATAAGATGCCTAAGAACAAAGCAAATAACACTCTCATTGTGTAAATAGAACATAATTACATTCCATTGCCATACGATTTTTAAAGGAAATATGCCCATAATCATCCATATTATATTTGCAGACCTTACAATTATGGAAATCATTTGTAAACTTGATAAATTTATTCAGGTTTAATGGTGTGAAGTGAATTATTGTGTGAAATAGTTGAAGTGATTGTTTGAGTATGGCAATGTATAATGAGAGAGTACTAAAGGTTTCTGAAGTTTATGAGTCAATAGGAATGAAATGTTACGTTATAGAGCAAAGTAAACAGGGAAGTGAGATGTTGAGCTATCCAAATGAAGCTGTTGGTTTTGGTGCTCGTATTAGATGGAAGATTGAAGTATTAATGAATTCTCGCTGTGAGAATATGAGCTTAGGAAACAGTGATTCAGATTCAGCACAGTGACTCCACTCATCTGTTGATCAATCTGCTCAGTAATGAAGGAGTACCATGGGACCCCAATGACTTCTCTCATCTCACTGTCGAACAGGGGATCAAATGTAACCTTTACGCCACACCAGACTTCATTTACTTGATCCCGTGCTCTAATTAGAAGGGGGGGGTGGGGGGGGTTGAAATGGTACAGTGTTCTTTTTAGAGGACCGTAGTAGAGGACTGTTTTTGACTGTATTTTAAATACTGACAACTTAGGCTAGGTTTTTAACTGACTGCTTTGTTTTTATTTATTGATTTGGAACTTGAACCTTTTAAATTGTTATTGTATTCTTTTGTTTGGCTTTTAATTTATTGTATTTTAAATGGTGACCTTTTATTTTAACTTTTTAGTTGTTATTTTATCGCACTTTTTAAATGTTTTTATGTAAAGCACTATGAGTTTGCGGTTCAGTTGTATGAATATGTGCTAAATAATTAAATTTGCCTTTGCCTTTGTTCTCGAGGTAGATCTCTGAATTGGATAGACACGTTTGCCGTTATGGCTTGTTTTGCTTATTCTGTTATGTATACTTATGTTTTATATAAATGTGGAGGCTGTTGAAATAATATGTGAGATAGGATACACAATGCTCTCTCAACAGGTAGATAGGATTCACCATGTAGGTTTCATAGCCTTTCCATTGGCATTTTATAAAGACCAATTAACCAAATCAAGTAACCATCAAAAGCAACAAAAGTCAACAAAGTCCTCTTTGATTACTCCTCTGTCTATATTCAGTACAGTACCACTCCCCTGTTCCATTCTAACCTATTATATTGACCCCTCCTGTCGTGTCATGTTCATGCTTACACTCGGCGTTGCCATTCAAGCACCTAATGAATCACTCCGTAACTGTGTTCCTTTGGCCTGGTGCCAAGGAGCAGGGCTGTGCAGACTTCATAAATCACCCACAGTTTGAGGCACATACTGTGTCAAAGGATTTTGAGCAAAATACAACCACTGGAATTAGGAGGGAGCGGGCTCAATGAGGCTGGTGACTTGGCTTGACTTGAAGTAATATGATATTGTTTTCCAAATGGCCCCCCTCTCTGGAAATAGTGGATGACTTTGTACAGTTATTGTGCACTCGTGAGGTCCAGAAGTGGTGCCCCTTTAGAAGAAGGTAACACTTTAGTACAAGTACATTAAAGGGATAGGGTTGTTAGACCTCATTTTCCACTTACTTGAAGTGTTGTAGGCTCCTATTTGCATTCTTGAGTATTCAATGCCATGTTCCAACAGACCCTGGAAAGCAGAGGTTGTCTCACAGGGGCACAGGCGTGCCATGTTCCAACAGACCCTGGAAAGCAGAGGTTGTCTCACAGGGGCACAGGCGTAGAGCTGCCATGTTCCAACAGACCCTGGAAAGCAGAGGTTGTCTCACAGGCGTAGAGCGCTGCCAGCAGTGCACAGTGCAGGACAGGTGTTCAGAGGGCAGTAGTCTTGGCTGCAGCAATCATGTGTCTGTGCCCAGCGTTGCAACTGTGTATATGATATAGGTCTCTTCTGGACATTAAATATTGATTTAAACATTTAACAGTTAGTTAAGTTCCTATTACTGAATAGAAACATGGGGGACTATTGCATTTGCATGTGTGTGTTTTTGTTGTTGTTGTTGTTGTTGTTGTTGCACTATAGCTCTCAGCTGAGAAGGTCCATGCATCCCATCATATTGTATACAGTAGCTTGTTATGTTGAATAATATGAATATGGGGAGTAGATACAAGTTAGTTTTTTTTATTTAACTTTATTTAACCAGGTACAGAGCTAGAGAGACTGTTATCACACCTTGCTGAATTATTATTGGTTGAGCAGATGCTAATAAGAACATCTCATGTGTTTTTTCCCTTGTAGGCTATATGTAAAAAGAAACCTGACAACCCAATGTAAAAAGAAAATGCCAGTGAAAAAATCTATAATTAGGGCTACATTTGACCAAATGGAAATTGCTTTTTCTACTTTCTACTTTTTTAAGTAGTCATACTGGGTTGCTGGACCTTACCACTTCTACCAGCACGGTTAAAGTTCCCGGAGCCCAGCAAAGAATGCAAATATGACGAAAAGTGTCTGAATGAGTCCACAACATGGCCTAGAACAGTGGAATATGAGGTCTAACATCCAAAAACCCTAAACAATGCCTTTAAGACGCCTCTATACCTGTGTAGTAATTACTGTACTAACATTTTGTTACATAGTTATTTGGTAATTACATAGCATATGAGTGATTTGTTTTATTACTCAAGCAGAATAAGGAAACGTCCTTATTCAACTTATGTAATAAGATAAACTGCTTAACTCCATTACTATGCAATTACAAATTAATTTCAAATGTTGTAATACCTGTAATTATGGAGTTACTACTACTACAGACATCAGCAGCTTAACGTAAAGTGTGACTTCAATAAGTGTTTTAAGCCAGGTCATGGTTTGGTGTACATGATGATAAGGATACTTATTGGCCATTTTGATTAAAACCAACACCCAGGTAATGTACCGAAGATGGATGCCTTCTTTAGGTCATGCTATCATTCTGTGTCATGGACAGACACTCTTGCTAGGACCAGATAACTGCCTTGGGAGGAAGCTTGAGCCTGAGAAATGGACTGGTTGCTTGTGACATTTGTAAGTCAGGCCAGCTGTCCGCCGGCAATCAGGCCTTGGGGTGTAATCAGGTGAGATGTTGCACCAATGATTAAGGAGAGGTGAGAGAATGAGAGCGGGGGCTCGGAGCATTCAAACGGATGCGCCACTGAAATATGGAAATACAAGGAGCACCAGCCAAGTCTAATCAAGGGGGGAGAAGAGATAGAAGAGGAGAGTGAGCAGGGTCGAGGAGAAAGGGATGTAGAGAGAGAGAGAGAGAGAGAGAGAGAGAGAGAGAGAGAGAGAGAGAGAGAGAGATTCAGAGAGAGAAAGTAGATTCCCTGAAGACTGTCAAGTGGCACAGAGCTAATAATCAGTTTGTTCTTTGTTGATTACGGGCTAATCATGGCCCACACAGACAGCGAAGCCATCTCCTGGAATAAATGTACCAGTGTGGCTTGCCTGAGTTCTGGCTCTGCTTCTGTGACACGTGATCAGCAATCTGAAGAACAGACAGAGAGAGAATGAAATCAACATCTATTATCTATTAAGGAGCTTCCCTGGTGTTCAATGGGTGACAATATTTGTGCTGTTATGGATTCTAATTTGCATCCAAATATGTATGCAAGAAAGTAAACACACAAACAGACTCCAAAACAAATACTAGCAAGACTGGCTCCTGTCTATAATCAGGCCCTAAAACAGATGAGGATCATTCAAAGAAAAACAAAAAGGATATGTAATCCCTAGAGTTTTGGTGCAGCATCAATTGTTTGAAACCAACAACTGAAGATCAGCTAGCACCAATTCAGCAAATTCAGCTGCTGTGAGTATACAACAGTGTTGAACCATTAAGCAACAGCGACATGCCTAAATTCAGTTCAAGAGCAATGATTGTGTGCTGTCAAGTGCACCAGAGCCCTGCACCCACTCCAACCTGCCCACCAACCTACTGGAACCAAACCAGTGGCCCTGGGGGAGATATCCTCAGTGATTGATTGAATAACGTTAATACCTAACCAACCTTATTTTGTTTTTGCGTTAATCACCTCAAACCAATAAGTTGCAAATGGCAATCTGCATCTGAGTAGAACTCTCTGAGGTTCTCCACCGGAGGACGGTGTAGCTATCCGCCATTAGCTACAGTTAGCACACTCGAGCCTGGGAAATTGGGCCGAACTAATTAGAATTTAAATGAAACCATAATTGGACATTTTGTGCTTGTCATACGATGAGAGACAGATGGGCTTGTAATTACATTACAAGTCTGACATCATCGTGGTGTGTTACATTGCATGCCTACCGTGCCCTTCATGGAATACTGGTGGAAAGTGGCTCCGGTTCAAAGGCAATTTTGTGTTAATTTCTTTAATGACTTTCTGGCAGCGTTGACACCAGGGTACTTAGACTCATTCAACAAAATCAGGATAAATCCCTACAATTATCTGCATCCTAGCCATTTGCATGATCTCGACTGTATGCTTATATCTGCTTCTGAACTGCCATGGAACTAGAACATGTGGAATGTCGTGTTTGGAATTTATGCTGTACCGACCTCCTTAATACTCACACTTGTATAGCCTACTGTTATTTATCAGCTATATCTAGCTAGCTAACATGGCGTAGAGGAGACAACATGAATAGAAGGAGTGGATTCTTGCGTAGCTCCTGAAGGACACTGTGTCGTCCCGTCATATCTCTGTGCTTGAAGGACCTGCTGATATAAATCACCTGGCAGGCGAACCAGTGCTCGGAGGGAGAGATTTTATAGGCTGGAGATTGTCATCTTGTTAATCCAGATGCCTGCGACATATGCCCCATAAAGATTTCTATTAGGTCAATGCGGCCCGGACCATGGAGATTACACCGTAAGAGCGTTGTAGCGGTTTTTCAGTCAAGCCGTAATAAACCACTCCACTTCACATTAAACCTGGGGAGAGACTGGCCACAGACATACCGCTAGTTCACATCACAATGGACACTTGGGCCTTTTCCTGTAGCACTTTACAATGTACTGGCATTAACATTTGTCATAATAACATAACATGCAGCCTGCCACTAAGTAGTCCATTCTCAGTCATTAATAAACCCGAACCATGATAGGAATTCAACACTTGTGATGTAAAAAAAATCTTGCTTCAGAACAATCTTTTGGCACACTGCTGATATGGCTCTGCACTGTATGGTTATCGTTGCCATGGCAACGCCATTCACGTCCACACAGTTTGAAATTACCATTGGCTTGGTCCACAACTATATCTGATTTGTGGTTTGTGTGTAATGATAATGCAGAGTAATGATAAGCATCTGGTAATTTAGTTGGGATTCTCCATGCATTGACGTGTACATGAATGGATTATAAATCCAACCCTATCTGCCACCACGATCTGACATTCTCCTGCATTGGTATGGCATGGATAACCATCCCTAAAAGAGAACATGATCAAGTAAGAATCCCTGTAGAAAAACACTGAAACAGTATCACCAATCACCTGTGAATCACCATTTCACCTATTACAAGGTGAATGTATTATAGTATTATAGTACCTATTTTAGTGTTGCAATTCACCCAAATTAATTTAGCAAACACAAAACACAGAGGTACCTCATCATCTTCAATGCCAAAGCCCTAATGCAGCACAAAACGCTTTCATGGTAGCCCAGTGGTGAACAGACACTCTCTTGGAGCTTGTTACTTTTTAATGTCCCACAGGTGTCAATAGAATTGGGAAAAATGTGTTTAGCTACTGTGCTCCTCAGACTTGGAACTATTTGCAGACTTGGAACAAGTCCCACAGTTGTTTTAAGTCCTTGGCTCAGGACCAGCTCACAGAGGCATGCTTGTTTTGATTAGTTAGTTTGTGTTTTTAGTTTTTTTACTGTCTTTTTTCTGTACTGTTGTTTTAGTACTGTATGTATTTATTTATTTATTTTACTGTTTTTTTGTTTTATTTTTGTACTGTACTGTTTTTATTTTATTGTATTATAGTTATGACACAGTCTGGTGAAATGTGCAACCAGAAGGCAAAGTCATTTTTCAGTTTTTTACATGTGCTTAAACTACAGATTGTAAGCTTTCAAAAACAAATTGAAGACGACATGAGTATTTGAAAGTTGCCACACCTGAAATCACTAAGCAGAGAAAAGGTCCCTCAAAGATCTGGAGCTTTTCACACTTCTGCACAGCCAGGTAATGGGCGGTAACAACAGCTGGTTAACCACACCCCCAACCACTCCCCCTCTAGATTGACAGCTGTCAGCTGTTGTGGACAGGGCACTCGTGCAAAAGAGACCTTGGTCTCTCTGGGCCCTATTATGCACTTCATCAATAAGACGAGGCGGTAGATCTAAACTTAAGACGTGGAGGCGTGGTCAAGGCCACTTTGCTATTATGCGTGCGGTAGTGGGCGCCTAAAACCCGGCGCTAAGCAAAGAAATTAGTCATGGGTGTGTTTTGGGCGTCTTCTCAATCAACCCAATCAGCGTGCCAGGTGCCATTCCCTTTTTAAGAACCGGCTGCGTTGAGTCATTAGCGCTATGCTATTATGGAAGTCCTAAGAAGGAGGTCAGCGCGCTTCTCTGCCTCTCCCTTCTGAAATAAAGCATTTATACTGTGACCGTAATTGACGTCTTTCCGTGGAGCCACGTGCGTGTTCATGTGTGCCCACATGCATGCGCAAACCGCGGAGGCGCGCTCGTGTTTCAAAACGTGCATGAAGTCTAAACTTAAGAACTTTTCAAACCACTTCTTAGCGCTAGGAGCAAAGTCAGATCGCATAATAGCAGGGGCGCCTAGTGCACTTCATTAACATATGAACACTCCCACAATGAGTAATATATGCATGGGAGTATTACGTCTTATGTGTGGGCGCCTATCGACACCTGCATAATAGCAGTAGCGCGTATGAAGCGCATAATAAGGGTGGCGGTAGGTCTTAACCTGGCGGTGCGTCTTAATTAAGACTTAAGACGGCAAGTTAAGAAGTGCATAATAGGGCCCACTGTGTTTTCCCTGGGTAAATAAAAGTCACATGGGCAATATGCATTGGCTGTCTGTGACACTGTGTGCACCTGCCGAGACCCTGTCCTTGTGCCTGAGTTTGCTTTTCCAAAATGTTCGTGACGTTTCCGGGTGTCTACTGTAGATGGATTTCAAGACAGACTGATTAGTAAACTGGTTTGAAATTATGATGACAGTCATTGGTTAAAATCGTGACCACTTATTATGTTTGCATGTGTTTACATGTGAATCACTCTCTGTGTTTGTGAGCCAGGAATTGCCTGAATCAACTGAGACTTTCTAAGTGTTTCGGGTACATTGTGTCACAGGTGAATGGCCACACCTAGCAGACATCCTTTCTGCCATCAAATCGACACACCTTTCTCTCCTTATTATTATGTTGTCATTGTTGGTAGATGTTTGATCTGATTTTAATGTGTGTTTTATAAGTAGTGTTTTTATTTATTTTATATTTCATTATTGTGTGATGTTTCTTTCCAGTATTTTGTTGGCTATTTTTAATAACCTTCCACAGAAACTCAAATGGTCAATCAGCTCATTACAATTGATATGGGGATGTAAATGTGACAGCAGCTGGTGAAAGCGGGAACAAGTTGGCAATCAATGTTTAGACTTTGTTCTGAAAAATGTAAATACATTTCTGAATTCAATGACACACACTGTAGTCAAGCCAACACATTGAAATGCAATGGATTCAGTGAGTAATCCCCACTACTCTACACTAACGTCGATGCTCACTTCGATGCTCACTTCGATGCTCACTTCATCAACCACTTGCTGTGGGCGTGTAACCTGCAACTTGCTCATTGGCTAGCTACTGCCTGAGCTGCAAGCAGGTATTTGTCAGTGCTGGAAGCAAACTTGTGAAGAAAAAAAATCTAATATGTATTCTAAAATGGCCTGTTTGACATCACAGCCTTGTCAGTGTTTTGTTTGGGGAATGAGGGTATTTGTTTGTAACTTCAGGTTTAGAGAGAGAAGTACTGTGTATAGCCAGTCAAGCAACCTAGTCTGAACATTTTCGGTGACACAGCTTCACAATGCGGAGTTGGTTATTTCTATCTCTCAGCATTTCCTGGGGTTTGCCAATTTCTACAGGCACTTTGAATGAATAAATGAATGAATGAATGAATGATCTTTATTGTCATTGTAACAGGTACAACAAAATCCTTAAATTAATTAATTAATCATAAATATGCAGTTTTGGCTCAGAGGCAGCACCTCTCACCCGACACACACTGACACATTTTCACTTGACTCTGGAGACAAAACGTGCATTCAAGGAACTAAAGAGATGCTATACATCCAGACCCATCATCGTCCACCTTGGTCCTTCTGGTCCGTTCATGGTGGAGGTGATGTAGGAGTGGGGGGCGTTTCCCAATGGAATGAGAGGGACGAGAAACTTTAACCCATGTGCCTTCCTCTCCAAATGGTTCTCGCCTAAGAGGCTTGCCACTATCCTGGTGGTCATCGACCGCTTCTCCAAGTTGCCCTGGGACCAGGTCCAACATGTCTTTGACCGTGGCCCCCAGTTCCTCTCGCTGTACTGGTTTCTTTCTGTTCCCTGTCAGGGGTGTCGGTGAGCCTTTCTGTTCCCTGTCAGGGGTGTCGGTGAGCCTCTTTTCATCTGGAAAGTGGACTCTTGCTCCCTAGGTCAATAAGAGTTTGTCCATCCTTCCATGTCTCCCATCTCAAAGTGGTAATGACCAGTCCCTTCTCCCCCCCCCGACCCCCCCGACCCTATACCTGTCCCCCCCGCCCCCCAACCAGGTTGACGGTCATCCGGTCTACACTGTCATCTGCTGGAGGCTCGTCGGGTCCGTGGGTGCCTTCTATACCTGGTAGACTGGGAGGCTTACAGCCCAGAGGAGCGTTCTTGGGTGCCTGCCCAGGACGTACCCTGGTGGTCGTCCTGGCTCCCCGACTGAAGCCATCCCTAGGGGAGGAGGTACTGTCATGGTTCCATCTGTTCCCCCTCAAGGCGGCAGAGAGACCGTCCCAAAGGACTAAGTTACACACAGGTGTATTTCATCTCTGTTCATTTGTACTCTCCTTAATGAGAGGTATGTTTTCTGTTATCCTTTGCAGTAGCTTGGAATTTCCCATGCGCTCTAGTTTCCCTAGCGATTCTCTAGTTTGTATCTTTGATTTCTGTTTCAAGTGTTCCTGTGCCAGTCATAGACTTTGTTATTTTCTAAACTGCTCCTCTGTACTGTTCATCCTGTGGATTATTCACAAGTAAAGTGGCCTATTTTGGCTTCTACCCGTCTGGTTTCCTCTCTTCTCCTGGGCCCTACACTACACCTCACAATTCTTAATTATGTCAGTGAGGTCATTTCCGACACAAGTTCTTTGGATGTACATACAATCCTACAAGCCTCTGAGTGTATCAAGACTAATCTCTGACCTTTGCTATTCACACCTTCTGTACTGTATAGTGAGGAATGATTGCCTTCCAAATCCTGATGAAAAACACTCATATTGATTTGGTCCTTCAAACCCTGTGGAGGGCTCTTTTCATTGCTTTATTGGAGGATCAGAAATCCCATCGAGATAAAAATTAAACTGCTAAACCCCCAAACTTCAATTGAAGTTTGATATCATCCTCAAGCAAATATGAATGGATTTGATTTTAATAGCTGTCTTTAATCCCCCTGATGTGGTTTAATTTCAAGCGGCGCAGGTCACTGATGAAAAACGAAGAAAATATGATTATGTTATTCAGAATTATTCGAATCCAAGAGAATTACCTGTCGTTGACTGCGAAGGGAGAGATGAATAGTCCAAATTCCCATTTGGAATTACATTCCATTCTTTTGTATCCAAATCGGCTTACTCATTGTTTGGACAGATTGCACAACAATGCTGTTAAAATTCTGCTCAGGCTTTGGTGACGCTGCCAAGATGTCAGTTGGACGTGGAACATTGCAGTTGAAAATTCTGCAATGAACACATGTGCCCACTGGTTTGTATTCACTCTTTATTGTGTAAACACACACACACACACACACACACACACATACATATACACACACACACACGCACGCATGTACGCAGACACACACGCACACACACGCACGCGCACACACACACACATACACACACACACACACACACACACACACACACACACACACACACACACTTTTGCTGACACAATTCTAGAACTTTCAAATCACCTCATACTTGTGTTTGTTATACTGGCACATCATTACATAAACAATTTCTAGTTTATTTCTGTAATGAACTGAATGTACCGTGAACCTGACACAGGTGTGCTGTTTAATGAAAGCAGAAATGATGGGAGCAGAGCAGCTTTCATTAACCCAACTACACCTGGCTTTGATCATGTCTTGTTAGCGTCTCCAACCAGCTTTTCATCAAGCTGGACCTTATTGGTAGATTCCACTAACAATGGCCTCAGGCCAATTTGACATTGAATTTGACACTGATCAGAAGCACTAGGAAGGTAGCCTACTGTAGGTAAACCCAGGTTGTTTAATGAATATGTGTAGCAACTGTAATTGGCTGTATAAACACATCAAAGTCACCACTAAACCCCACGATCTGTCCACATGGCTCACCTTTGTTTGCATTCTCAATGCGTCTGAAATCAATGGTCCATGATAGGACACGCATCTAGAGATGATTAGAGGTTTACCTCTGTGACTAAGGCCCGGATAGAAATCTGCTTAGCTGGACAACACACATGGTTGGGACATTACAGTGCATGATTAGCAGCAATTTCACGCTTGGGGAGGCTGGGTAGGTGTGTTGAGGAAGGAGCAGCAGAGGTATGACCCCACTGAATCACCTGGTACTGATTAATGACACAATGGGTTCTACATGTAAGCAACATCGTGCAAGACACAGGGGAGCATGACCAACACTATAATTATCACCGTACTGAACGTAGAGTGATTGTTTATTTTTGTTTATTGTTTAAGATCCTGTCATTCTATGTACTGTACTCACAGGCGTTGAGGAACTATTGTAATACTATTGTATTATCCACCTGCACTGTACATCTGTATAAGGGTCTGAAACTGAAATATAAAATATATATTTTATTTTTAAATGTATTCGATTTTTTTGTCATACTCTACAACTGATTGTATGATGGTGTGCTGGTGTATGCAGCTAACTTCCATCCCTCTACTTCCATCTAGGGACGGCCATTGTACTAACTAGCACAAGCTAACGTGTTGTGGTGCAATGCATCTGACTTGTATTAAATGCAGTGTGTGTGTGAATGTTATTGCATCTGTCCCTACAATCAATAAATGATACAAGCAAATCTAATCAATAAATACATAAGCAAATCTATCCTATCATGAGCCTCTGACAGTCCCTCGTGAGATGCCCTGAGTCATCAAGTTCTGTAATAAAACATTTTATTAAGCCCAATTTCTAATGTAAATTACAAGTTGTCAATATTAAATCTGTGTATGTATTCACACTTAGTATTTAGATGTAATACAGCTCTGTAATAGGCAACAAATATGCAGTTAAGATTTGATTTATAAATACCAAAACAAAAGGAGAGTTGGGCACTTCTTTTTCACAATGCCGAAAGAGAGTGAGAGCGAGTGAGGAAAAACTAGCAATTATCAATCAAGGCAACAGATTGGAGCATTTAAAAAGACTCATTCATACAAAGATTTGTGGCAGAGTTTCAGCGCCTCTGATTAGAATCCTGGAATTGTAAATTGTGGCTAATTAGGCTGTCATGGGTTCATTAAGGGCTTCAGTGCCTCGGCTCTCCCTCACCTGCATGTATATTAAAACTCATTAGCCTCCTTGTCTGAGACACCACTTGCATTAATTGCCATTGATGCCCTGGTTCTCTACACCGGGGCCTTTTCATGGTCCCCTGCACAGCATAGTTAGCAACATGAAAGTCCTCTGAGGATAACTTTTTTTTTTTTTTTGTGCCACTTTCGCTCTCTCTTTCTATTTCTCCTCAGTCTGGAGGAGGAGAACCTACAGTTCTACTATTTTCATCTTAAAGATGAGGTGTAACAATGGAGGTACTGTTCATCGACAACAACAACAGCAACAGCAACAACAGCTTAGACAGAGAGAAGGTGTGGTTTGACAGGAATGAAACAAGCAGCTTGTCCACTGTGTCCAGATTTGAGCCAAACATAATGAACCGTGTCCAACACCTGATCCAGTCTCCTGCAGACCAGTGGCAGTGATAAATACCCAGCCAGAGAAGAAAAAAAGTGTCATTTTACTAGAGTCCAACAGTTACTTTATAGTACGGATAGCTCGTTTTCCCTTCAATCAAATACTAACGATATTTCATATGATTCCTTCTTTCACAGAAAACACCAGAGACATCAAAGACTCTCGTTTCAGTGAAAGTGTGTGTTGAATGTGACAACAAAGTGTGACCCGTGCGTGTGTGTGTGTGTGTGTGTGTGTGTGTGTGTGTCCTGGTCTGGGTGGTTAGTATTACAGATCTCTCTGTGCTTCACTGAGAGAGTAAAACACCTGTCTGTGCAGTGAAGTGTAGCCTAGCTTCCCTGGAGAACAGCTAGTCCTCCAGGACACATCACCCATGTGGCTGCTGGAACATCTGGGTTCAATTACACTATAATACTACATGGTGTGTAGTAGCCTACTGTACAATTTCAAAATGTCGTTAATGCTTGTTTTCATTCCTTTCTTTAAACATTGTGCTATTGTGCTTAGATTTAGTTCCCCCACTTTCCCCCACCACTCCTCAGCAATACATATCAACAACTACATGGTATATATATACAGTATATATACACACACACTATATGGACAAAAGCATGTGGACACAATTATCGTCTAGGGCTGTTTTCATGGTTTGGGCTAGGCCCCTTAGTTCCAGTGAAGGGAAATCTTAATGCTACAGCATCAATGTGATTCTAGAGAATTGTATGCTTCCAACTTTGTGGAAACAGTTTGGGGCCCTTTCCAGTTTCAGCATGACAATGCCCCCATACACAAAGTGAGGTCCATAATGACATGGTTTGCCATGTTTGGTCTGGGAGAACTTGACTGGCCTGCACACAAAGCTCTGACCTCAACTCCAACGAACATCTTTGGGATGATTTGGAATGTCTGTTATAGCAGCAAAGGTGGGACCAACACCATAATGCCCATGGTTTTGGAATGAGAAGTTCAACAAGCACATATGGGTGTGATGTTCGGGTGTCCCAATACTTTTGTCCATATATCAATCCCTGATATATGTGGTTTAATAAGTGTTCATATGTGGTTTAATAAGTGTTCATATGTGGTTTAATAAGTGTTCATATGTGGTTTAATAAGTGTTCATATGTGGTTTAATAAGTGTTCATATGTGGTTTAATAAGTGTTCATATGTGGTTTAATAAGTGTTCATATGTGGTTTAATAAGTGTTCATATGTGGTTTAATAAGTGTTCGTATGTGGTTTAATGTGTATTGGAGCCTTGCAGGGGGGGCCTGCACTGCCAGTCTCTACGGCCATCCCCATGCAGGCATGCCCCCCCCTGTGCCCGACTGCGACACTGCGCTCTGGCCCAGATTAATTACCCCCCTCTAATTCGTTTAGTGGGTGACAGCTGTGAGACGGGGGCTGCCTGCTGATACATCCTGTTAAATGACGGCCATCAGTCATCGCTGGCTATCAGAGCAGACTGGGGACCGTCACCCACGTGGCCCTCTTCCCCCCCAGAGTGTGTGTGTGTATGTGTGTGAGTGTGTGTGTGTGTGAGAGAGAGCGATTGTGTGCGTGTATGTGTGTGTGAGCGAGAGAGTGTGTGAGTGTGTGCGTGCGTGTGTGTGTGTGTGTGTGTGTGTGTATGTGCCTACTGTGCTGGTTAATTCAATATCTACACATCTAATAACCTGCCTTGCTGTCAAACGCGGGACAATGATACATGGAGAGACTCACTAGATGTGAGTGAGAGAGCGGGGAAGACATTGCTCTTCTTCGAGACTGAACTAGGATTTCAACTTTTTTCTTTTTTTTCTTTTTCTGAGGTGTGCCAAAGATAGAGCACAAGGAACTGTGCTTACATTCAATCGTAACATTCTGCAGTCGTTTCCTTTAATTTAGAGGCGGTTATTGATGATTGCTATTAGTAATTGTTGGGGGACATTTGTTTTCCTCTGTCACAAAGGGAAATGTGAAAATGCCAGTGGGCCTGTAATTAACATCACATCTTATTCTAAATTCTTTTGAATCTTGTAGTTCACACTGGTCATTTGTCACTGTTTGATCATTAACTGTTTCCTCAGATGTGCAGTGGTATAAACTCATGAGTTGTTCAGGCATGGCAGGCTTAGTTTATTGTGCTTGGTTCATGTGGTCATACCGTTTGACCCTGTACTGAACATTCAATCAAACTGGTCCAGATGGACGACAGGGATTTTGTTACCGTAAGTTATAGTACTACTGTATGTAAAGAGGGGGTTATCTAAAGCATGTTCTGACAAGCAAATATACATACTGTAAAAGTGAATTCAACTTAACAAAGGAAACAGTTAAATATCAACATTGATTAAGCAGGGAGATGTTTTACAACCCAAGGAGTAGGGAACGCGTCTCTGCTGTAGAGATGAAGGGGAGGGAAGTGAATCGCGACGTGGAGGATACGAGCGGATGTCACATCAAATAAAACAAGCCAAGCGAGTTATGAGGTGAGGAAATATCCCTACATCCCATTGGCTCTTGTGTGTGGAAGAAAAGACTGTGGGTCTGCAGCTGTGAAGAGCCTCTGTAGCCCATTATGTTGCAGTCTGGACACAAATTGGAGTCACTTCAAGTGCAAATATGTCACAAAACCCAGGGACCTGCTGCTGCCTATGCTGTATTATGTGTAGTTATGTGTGTTGTGAACAGTTCACTATTAAAAACAAACATACCGTATATTTGCATGTAAAAGGGAATATTTTCATGTTTAAAATAATGTTTGTCTCATGGCCATAATTCAAGGCATTCACAATAAACATCAATCTATGTTCATCTGCATGTGTACTGTAGGGACCAGGGGAGGCTGGTAGAGTAAGTAAGTAAGTAAGTAAGTAAGTAAGTAAGTAAGTAAGTAAGTAAGTAAGTAATTAAGTAAGTAATTAAGTAAGTAAAACTTTATTTATATAGCACCCTTCACAGCACGGATGCACAGGGTGCTTTACATCAAAATAAGAAAAGTGCAATCAAAACATCAAAGATTAAAAACAAAAACACAAACGGGGGAACACCCCATAGGGGACAACGTAAACAGAGCATAAACAGGAACAATAATGGCTATGGGTGACTGCTGGCCTGCCTAAAAAGGTGAGTCTTTAATTGCCGCTTAAAATGAGTTCTGAGGGAGCAGCTCTCAGGTCAGGGGGGAGGGCGTTCCAGAGTCTTGAGGCCGTTACCTGGTAGAGGTAGGAATCGGAGCATGCATGGAATGCATGTTTGATACCATTCCTCATTCCATTCCATGCACTACAATAAGCCAGACCTCTGATAATACAATAAGCCAGACTTCTACCTCCACCAGTCTCCCTGGGTAGGGACTGTTAAAAATCACCACAACATGCTCTTCAAAATACATAATGCATCCGTATAGAAATGCAAATAACAGTATATTATTATTTCCACCATGACTATCATGCCAGTTCTCTGGTGGTCTAATCAATTATGCAGACAGAACACAGCCCCCGGGCGAAGGACCCCGACACTGGCAGCCACAAACTTTCAAGTCATCAGGCGTTTTTCTCTAATGATAGAAATTCTCACCCCATGTAGATAAGGCACATCAGCATCTCAACAACATTTTGGTTCCACATCATTAATTTGCAGAAGCTTCCGTAGCGGGAAAAACTAAATCAAATTAATTAGGAGGATGCAGGAAACCAACTTGAGGAATTAATAAAAAAACACATTCTTGCTAATGGACACAAAACAAACGACACCATTATTCTTTAGAGGCAGGCTGCCTAAGTATCTGGTTGGCAATTTCGGACTCAATTACAATGCAAGGAACTCATCTCTACCTTTTGAAATGAGGTTTAGATGAGAAAATGTAATTACAAATTATAACCCAGGGAGGAACATGCAACAAAATAAAATAAAATAAAACATTATTGGGGGGTAACTTTTCACCGTGTTTATGTTTATTAATGAGAACAATCTAACTACAAGTGTTTTCATTTGCTGTAATCTCAAACATGGGGTATGCTTGTTTTGAATGTCATGTCCCCTCCATTGTAAATCTAATTAGGAATCAATTTCTGAAATACCGTTTAATGAATGTGTAAAGCAGGTAAAAGTGTGTTTTGTTCATTACCCCTATGGAATCTCTTAGTTCTACAAAATTAAGGGTTTCGATTGGCCCAATTTAAGTACTGACTGGAATACATGATAAACCCATCTACCTTGAGGCCCTAGGCGTTACTAGTGCTGTGTAGTAGACATTTCTCACGTTTTATGATATCCCTGTCAGAAACACAGATTCCCTCTCAGATGTGGAGGAAGAAAAAATTGTACCAAAATGCTACTTAGCCTCAGGACATACTGAAGATCATGGCTATCCAGCATGTGCTCATGTCAACAGAGCGGTAACTGTAGCCAAACCCATTTGGTCACAGCAATGGCCCAATGGGATTGGTATCATATTGAGGCTAGTCCCACTTACTACTGTAGCCTTGTGTTGCAACACTTAGAGGAGAGCCAGGAAGCCTGGCACGTGAAGCCTCCCTGCAGCTAGTTGAGACCATTCTTCAGGATGCGGGGGGGGATGGGAGGTCAAGAAGTGGTTGGGGAGAGAGGGATTTGATGAGTCACAGAGGAAAGAGCAGGTCGTCTCACCTGAGGACAGTGAGACCTTCCTCTAATCTACTCAGAGAGAAAATTGTGGAGCTCAATTTAAGACCTAACCCATGAAATTAACACCTCTAGCTCTCTTTCCTGCTACCACGAGTGATTTCACAGAAAAGCCAACCTCTTTTAAACTTTTCAAAGTGTAGAGAGGTTTTGATTTCATTTCAGGTTACCTCATGGCCCTCCACTTCAACATAAAGAGTCTGGAACATGGCAAAAACACATCAGCCACACGTTGGTGATGACCATGATGGAATTCCATGGACTATTGCAGTAGATTCGATGATTATGATCAGAAATAAATCGACCTAGATGTTAGATCAATAGTTTCAGAATGAATTAACTCAAGACAATCTGATAGTGGTCATACTGAGTTTAGGTTTGTTCAATAATTTTATTTTCACTGACATACAGTACCTAGACATATTGTATTCACTCTGGCAACACTATGTATATCAAATCAACAGCAACAACAAACGCCTAAAGTACTTCCTATAACCATTCAGACATAGAGCACACACTTCACATGGTTCGAAACGTGTGTTGGAGCACAGAGCATACTAATTACCATGACAATGACATCATTAACGGACACTCAATTGGACTGATTGTTTAATTAGGGCGAGTGGAGATGAGGGTGAGGGCTAAATAAAGAGGGGACCACGTCTTTCTCGTATTGTCAAAATAATGCAGTCTTTGGGGTACCAATCAAAGGTTCATCACATGGCACATTAAAGACAGTCGCCCGCTCCCCCAACAGCCAGATGATCACTCATTATCCTGCAGCTGGAAATTGCAGCCTTCTTGGACAGAATTTCAATTATGTACTTCTTAAAACACTCACTGCATTAAAGACGTTACAAAAGGCCACTCACTGCAATCAGGCTGACTGATTAGGTTTTCATATTGAGGATGAAAGCGACGCTCCTGAATACTGGGGAAGCGCTTTCCTGATTCTCCGTCTCTGAGGATGGTTTTGTGTGTTCTCGACCAGATTTACCGCGGCTGTTTCCATCTTGTGCAACGTCTTGCATTTTAATGAGGGCTGACACAAAGTGACAGCCCTTCCTGTATTCATTGTATTTATACAGTACAGTACTTGATGGGATCTTAGTCCATTCATATGATCCCAGTGAGCTTCAACAACGGTGACAGCAAGATGGAGCCCACAAGACAGTATTGGACATAGAGTGTTTGTTCTGGGTAAGGTCTTGACTTGATTAAGCTTTTATTAGCAGTCACAGAGTGCCATCCATGGAAGACAATATGACATGAAATGTAATGTTCATTTTATGACACGGCCAATTAAAAATAATGATCTTGGATTAACATGCTTGGCCACTCCAGAACACCAACCGCCACCGAAAATAGACACATGATCTGAATTCATCTCTGACATTAGCCTTTTGCTCTGCAAAGGTACACTCAAGCCAGGCAGACACTCCACGATTTCAGCCACAAATGTGCCCTGAGCCAAGTTTTCATGACGACATTACATACCCGTTGTAAACGCAGATCATCTGTTGTAAATTGACGCCTTGACTTGCACAGTGTGAGTTGACCAAGATGCGATCTGATTTGAATGCTCCTTTCTACTCATGCAGTGTAAGGTATGTATGTCTGACTGTTATTATCTGACTGTTATTTTTTTTTTTTAATATGACTGACGACTGGTATTTTAAATATTCCAGTTCTAACTCTTTCTTTTGTCTATAGCTGTTTAGCAATATACTTTATTATATTAAATGTTTCTC
The DNA here is from genome assembly GCF_963989245.1 of Nansenia antarctica. NCBI lineage: Eukaryota > Metazoa > Chordata > Actinopteri > Argentiniformes > Microstomatidae > Nansenia > Nansenia antarctica. The sequence continues at coordinate 48,847,713 of NC_137688.1, read as the reverse complement.
TTGTCTTGTGAGCTTAGTTGTACTGTTGTATAATTGACTATACCTGTACTGCTGTAGCTACAATTGATTGTACCTGATTATTCCACATGTCGGTATTGCGGTATGTCGATTGTGAGTATAGTCTTGTACTCTATGTTTTTACTATAGACACTTAGCTTGACTGAGTGTCTTTTTATCTTTTGTAGACTTTACATTTATTATGTCTGTATGTCTGTATTGTTCAGGACCCCAGGAAGACTAGAGGCACATCCGTGTGCTTCTAATGGGGATCCTTAAATAAAATAAAATAAAATAAAATAAAATCAAGGTGTGCTAAAAAAAAGTCAAAAGTCGAAAGGCCGAAAGTCAACCAATGGGAATCCAGGATGCTGTGACAATGGCAATGCACAAGTTGCATTTGGGACCATACTTACAATAAATCATAAATCATAGCTACATCACACATTCTAATTCTCAGTTTGGAACCATGAACATGAAATACAACTTGTGGAGCTCTGGCAGGAAAAAAGCTGCCTTTTAAATATAGCGAAAATGATCATGATCGTCTGAAATTCCAAATATTATTTTTAAAGAATAGACTCTAAAGCTGTCCTTAAAACCCCTGCTGTTTGCGCCTGGAAATCGTGTCCACATTCCCCTTATGTGTTTAGGCTGTTTCTGGGCACAGGGGAAGATGGGAAGATATGATTGCAGCTGAAATGTCTTTCTATTTCATCTTTCTGTTAAATGGCTAGGGCCATTCCTGCCGTTGTCCTGGCGATGAACCAACATTGTAGTGGAGGTTGAGAGGGGGCTTATTGACATGGCCCAGTGTGAGAGCTACCATCGGATCTGCTCCTGCAGTGTACATCACACTAAGACAGCGTGACCTGGACCTGAATTTGTCTTGCAGTATGAGACCCTCTTATCAGTTGGAATTGTCGTTTTTACCTTGTCATAACCTCTTGGTCTATACTCTGTAGCTTTAACCTCTATGCTGCTCTATGCATCCTCTTGGTGGACATCTATTGGAACTACACTGGTCACTCCTGTTGTGGATTAAAAAGAATGAGACTCAAGATAGGAACTTGAATCTAGGTATAATATTTAATAAAGCAAATTATCTTTCACAACTCGAGTTGGACCCAGCCCACTGAAGGTAAACTGAGTCCCCACTTACACAAGACACATCTCTCATATAGTGGCAACATCGTCACAACAGCGATAGGAGTCCGCAATCCTTAAGTGTGGGAACATTGGAACAATGTTGGAACACGGTCTTCATTTCACACTGTACACTGGGTCAACATAGTCACAACATTGATAACAAGTCTGCATTCCACCACTGTCCATGAACACAAGGCCCTGGAGCAGGCTGTGCCCATGGACAGGACTGGAACAGATTCTCCCAAAAATGCCATACATTTACATTGATAGAAGGAAAAACCTTCTCCTATCACCTTCTTCTAAACCTAGTTTTTTTTACACTGGAGAAACAGAGAAACAGTACAAGAGGGGCAATAGAAGTTTTTAGGGACACAGTAGAGGGGAAAGCGGGTGTCTTTGGGAGACGCAGTGCTGAGGGGCAGAAGATGTCTCTAGAGGAGCAGTTAAGGTGTAACCTGAAGAGATGGGTCTTCAGTCTACGACATACATGCCATACATACAAAAATACATGCCATACATGCCATACATACAAAAATCCATTACACTCCATGGACAGGTACGGTTTTACATACAGTATTTACAGTAGACTACTCTTATTCCAGAGTGAGAATACAAGCTCACATATCCTGAAGCGGTGGTTCTCACTTGCAGCTCATATCTATGTGGTTGCTGTTCCCAGGTGAGATGATAAACCACCCCAGCCTGTGGGGGTTTATGGTCTGGCCAGCTCTCTCCTCGGCCCTGGCCCCTCTCCGGTCCTGCCTAGTCTGTTTATGGCTGCTGCTATCTACAGATACGACACTAGCAAGCACCTGACAAGCCCAGGGACACACTGACTGATGCTCCACTCTCTCCCATGATGGTTTTTTACCAGAGTATACTGGCCGGAGACGTGTATGGTTCTTAAACAACGGAGTCAGTTGTTGCTCAAATTCGATATAAAATCCCCAATTCATATGATGGGGGAGCTTGTATATGTTGGTTTATGGACATTTTTGTGGTTGTGGTTGGAACGTCTACAGCCTGGTATTACAACAGTGTGTCTAGGACTGTGGCTGGAGGGGGGGGGTGGGCGGGGGGGCAGCTTTTCTACTATTAGTGATACTGCTGGTATAACTGACTGTGATTAAACTGAATCTAACACACCAATTTCACAGATATGATGGCCTCTCAGCTCTGTGGCTGTTACTGCACATCTTTATTCCACCGTTAACAGGTGGGGATAGCCTGATAACGGGAGGGTTCCGCTTGCCTTCATGCCCAGTTGAAATGAAATGATTCATCAAGAGACCCTCCTCCACCTCCTCCCCCCTTCCCCCCATCCCCTCCTCCCCATTCACTCTCTTTCTCTTTTCCTGGCCCGTCATTAAGCAAAGCGAAAACTGGTAATATTACTATGGATGTTATCTGCGTTAGTGGTGTTATTATTGCCGCTGCTTAATAAACACATCACTGAATGTTGTGTTCCACACAATAGGCTCTCTCCCGAATGGCACCGCTACTATTACATGCAATATTACACTCTGGAGGCACGTTGACCTATATGGTTTTTAGCTTGTTCCATAATGAGACTTTGATTCATGCCAACCATTAACGAACAGCTAGTGATTTCTGATAAGCATTTGTTCTGGACTACAGCCAACATCAGAAGATATGCTTGTGAAGCTAAAGCGGATTTGAATGTAGATCAAGATAGGGAACAAGTCAAGTCAAAGCGAAAAAATAGCTTCAGGTTTTGGCAGTTCAGCTCCATCACTAATCAACCTTATAGTTTTCTCCCACCACCCCAGCCTCCAACAGCTTTTCACATAGGATACACATGGATATGATCCATCAAAGAGTGGTTAAAAAAAACAAGCACACAGCTAATGTTAGACCAGTGGTGGAATACACCAGCACAAGGCAGTCTACAGCTCGCCACTTGTGTATCAAGTGCGCTGACAATACATCTTTCCTTTTGACCCACCCCCCCCTTTCTATTCCCCTTGAGTACTTATGAATATGTGATACCCGGCCCCTCAGCATTAGAGGCCACTGCAACAACCAACAACCAGAATAATGGTTGACCCTCTTTCCCTTCAGACCACAGAAAAAAGTAATTTGAAGTCATGGGTCTTGAAGAGGCAGTTCAAACATTGGCTGGCCATGGCCTGGTGTTTGCTCTCCTCCATCTCCATCTTCTCCCCTCCTCTCCTAGGACATCAAGGGAGATTTACTCCAGCTTATCTCTAAAAGACCAGGATGAGGCTCGGAGACTGAGCGAAACAATTACTCACAGCTGCTCCCTATCTGTCCCACAGTGAGCAATTCCACTTCAGGAGCAGACGCCAACTCTCCCGCCCGCACGCTCGAACACACACACGCACGCACAGACACACACGCACGCACAGAGACACACACACACAGACACAGACACGCACGCACAGACACACACGCACGCACAGAGACACACACGCACGCACAGACACACACACACACACGCACGGACAGACACACACGCACGCACAGACACACACGCACACACACACACACACACACACACAATCTCACAGTGTATTAAATGTCTCTATTTATCACGTGTCATTGTGTCATTATTGAAATCATTGTTTTTGTGTCTTACAATTTGATGTGAAGAAAGTGTATGTATTGTAGAACGTTTGTTGAACTTTCATATTCTGATCATTTATAGTAACTCTCCAGTAGTGAGGCAGTGATGATTGCACAATCAGTTGTGAATGAGACTTACTTAGCAGTGAGTGCCTCATGAACAACAGTTGTTGAGCTGACAAATTTCGTATGCATTTTATATAAACATATAAAATCTGATCAGAGAAAACCAGTATGTCTCAGAGTTGAGATTTCCCCAGGAGCTGCATTGGGAGAGTTTTCAGATCTCTCTCTCTCTCTCTCTCTCTCTCTCTCTCTCTCTCTCTCTCTCTCTCTCTCTCTCTCTCTCTCTCTCTCTCTCTCTCTCTCTCTCTCTCTCTCTCTCTCTCTCTCTCTCTCTCTCTCTCTCTCTCTCTCTCTCTCTCTCTCTCTCTCTCTCTCTCTCTCTCTCTCTCTCTCTCTCTCTCTCTCTCTCTCTCTCAGGGGGACAAACAGATTTGAATGAACTCCAGTCTGTTAGCTGAATAGAGATTCCTGTGGACTTGGGGAATGAAGTGCTGAGTGCTGACACACACACACACACACACACACACACACACCTGAGGGAGACACTCTCACTAACTACTAAATAATTCAACATTTTCAAGTTTCAACTTTGCTTGCAAGGTGTGTGAGTGTATTGTAAAGATAATATGGCTATTGTGGTTAAGTGGAAGGAAAAACAGGCAGTTAATTATGGTTATAAACCTTACATGTACATGCATTACATACATACAAACCAAACCCCTATGAATGTTTTGTAATGTTTATCTTAGTTAGCCAGCTTACTGGTTGAGAAAAATACAACCCTGACATGGGTTTGTGATTCAGTGCCATAGCTGAGCAGCCATCCCCAGGGTTCGCCTGTGTGTCAGGGAGCGACAGGCGCTAGTAATGCAAATATAATCTGCTAATCTCCCCTGTAATTAAACAGATGGAATGAGGTCTTTACTGTGTGCCTCAAATAAGCCACAAATTCCCCCTAGCCAGAGCTCAAGATATTTACGTAAAGCACCAACAAGAAAGCACAGAGGAGGAGCATGGCGGTATCTGGAGAGATCATACGACACCTCTCAGGGCAAGACTCCTTTAACCTAGAGCTCTTTAGTTGAACAGAGCCAAGGGCACACTTAACTATAGGGTTGAATGGATTTTACATAACGTAGAGTTTTTTTCCCGCTTTTGACTCTATGACTGGTTTAAAGGAGAACATTTTCAGTAACAAGACTCACCTGGTTCTTCTAACACAGCTGTGTAAAAAGACTCACCTTTTACTGCTAACACAGCTGTGTACAAGACACACCTGGTACTACTATCACAGCTTTACAAGACACACCTGGTACTACTATCACAGCTTTACAAGACTCACCTGGTACTACTATCACAGCTGTGTACAAGACTAACCTGATACTATCACAGCTGTGTACAAGACTAATGTTATGGTTAGCACTAGCAAAAGAGTCAAGTGTGGCAGAACCCCAGAACAGACGGACACAAGAGGCAAATTAATAATAAAAGGATTTATTAAAATGATGGACAAAAGAATAACCCTACTCTAACGGGGCCTAAGTGGGGGGAATGTGTGGATGCCAGAGAACTGGATAATGTAAATGAGGTGTGAGTGAAACTGTACTCTATGTGTCTGGGTGTGAGTGTCTAGCGTGCAAAACTAGTGTGGTGTAGATATGTAGATGAGTGAAGTGTTGAAATATGTGCGTGTACTAACCAGTCCAGAGCAGAGAGGGGGAATAGTCGGCAGGCAGGCAGACGGGGGGGTTAGGCAGGAGGAGTAGGCGGCAGGCAGGCAGGGGGTTAGGCAGGAGGAGTAGGCGGTAGGCAGGCAGGGGCATAGGCAGGAGGGGTGGTCGTTAGGCAGGCAGGGACATAGGCAGGAGACGTAGTCGATAGGCAGGCAGGAGGTCTAGGCAGGGGGAGGCAGGTTCCTTGGGGAGCGAGGATCAACAAAGAAAACAACTACGGTTAGCAAAGTAACAAAACAAACAAAACTCTGAAGAGAAACTACTTGAACGAGAAGAGACAACAGGGAGAGCCAAACTACTAACCACATGGGTCAAAATAATCAAGCGTCGGAGGAAGGTCTCTGGGGCTTCTTATAGGGCTGCCTCCTCCTGAGTTGATAGCTGGACCCAGCTGTCTCCACTTGAGCCTGATGAGGCTCAACGAGCGCCAACGAGGCAGGAGGGGGCGGAGCCGATGAGGGATTCACAACAGTACCCCCCCCCTTAGGGGAGGCACCTGACGACCGTCCTGGAGCGTCCGGGTGGGCCAGATAGAAATCCTCCAGGAGTGTGGGGTCGGCGAGGTAGGACGGGGGCACCCAGCTCCTGTCTTCGGGGCCGTAACCCACCCAGTCCACCAGATACTGGAACCCCCGTCCCCTACGGCGGACAGCCAGTAGGCGGTCAACCGTCCACACCTGGTCGCCATCCTTCAGGACCCGGGGAGGTGGGGGGGCTGGAACGGGGGGGGACAGGGGGCTAGTGGAAACAGGCTTGAGGAGGGACACGTGAAATACTGGGTGGACCTTGAGAGCAGGGGGAAGGTTTAATCGAACCGCTGCAGGGTTAATAATCCGGTCAATAGTGTAGGGCCCAACATAGCGGGGATTTAGCTTACGGGAGGAGGTCTGGGCGGTCTGGAGGGGCAGGTCCCGGGCCAACAGCCAGACCTTCTGGCCGGGACGATAGGCCGGGGCTGGCACCCTCCGCCGGTCGGCACAGCGACGGGACCGCTCAGTGGCCCGCAGCAGAGCGGTCCGGGTGGTCCTCCAGATGCGCCGACACCGGCGGAGGTGGACCCTGGTGGACGGGACTGCCACCTCCAGCTCCTGTTGGGGAAAGAGAGGAGGTTGATAGCCCAAGGAGCATTCAAAAGGGGACATACCCGTGGCGGAGCTCTCCATGGTGTTGATGGCATACTCCACCCATGGTAGGTACTTGGCCCAGGAGGCGGGGTTGCTGGTGGTGACACAACGCAGGGCTGCCTCCAGGGCCTGGTTGGTCCGCTCGGCCTGCGGATGGTATCCAGAGGTGAGGCTGACCGAGGCCCCAATTCCCTTACAGAAGGCCTGCCACACCTTGGAGATGAACTGGGGGCCCCGGTCGGACACAATGTTGTGGGGAATGCCGTGAAGCCTCACCACATGGAGCGTGAGGAGGTCAGCAGTCTCGGCCGCGGAGGGGAGCTTGGGAAGGGCGACAAAGTGGACAGCCTTGGAAAACCTGTCCACAATGGTTAGGATGGTGTCCTTACCCTTGGATAAGGGGAGCCCCGTAACGAAGTCTAACGCGATGTGGGACCAAGGACGACCGGGGATAGGGAGGGGACATAGGAGGCCCGAAGGAGGACGATGGGAGGCCTTACTTCGGGAGCAGATGGTGCAGGCACCCACAAACTCCTTAACGTCCCCCCGGAGTGTGGGCCACCAAAAACGTCGGCTGATAAACTCCGCTGTCCGGTGGGAGCCAGGGTGGCAGGCAAAGTGACTAGAGTGCCCCCACTCTAGCACTTGCGGCCGGACAGTGGAGGGAACAAAAAGTCTGTGCCGGGGTCCGGTACCTGGGTCCGGCTCGGCACGCTGGGCCTGTCTGACCACCGACTCGATGGCCCAGGTGACGACACCTACCACCCGGGTAGGGGGGAGGATGGTGTCTTGGGTCACCGGCATATCCGGGGACTCCCCCGGGAACAGCCGGGAGAGGGCGTCCGCCCTGACGTTCTTTGACCCCGGGCGGTAGGTGAGGGTGAAGTCGAATCGGCTGAAGAACAGGGCCCAGCGTGCCTGTCTAGGGTTAAGCCTTTTTGCCGTCCTCATATAGGTCAAGTTCTTGTGGTCAGACCACACTAGGAACGGCAGCTTAGCCCCCTCCAGCCAGTGCCTCCACTCTCCGAGGGCAGCGTGGATGGCCAGCAACTCCTTGTTGCCCACATCGTAGTTCCTCTCGGCAGGGTCAAACCGGCGAGAGTAGTAGGCACACGGGTGGACCTTCTGGTCCTCCTCCGACCGCTGGGTGAGAACGGCCCCGACGCCCGTGTCTGAAGCGTCTACCTCCACGATGAACTGCCTGGCTGGATCCGGGTGGGCCAACACCGGCGCGGTCGTAAAGAGGCCCTTCAGGGTGGAGAAGGCCGCCTCAGCCTCAGGGGTCCAAGAGAACGGGCGAACAGTGGAGGTACAAGCAGTGAGAGGGGCCGCCACCTGGCTAAACCCCTTGATGAACCGCCGGGTAAACCCGGCGAACCCGAGGAAGCGCCGGAGTTGTGTTCGGTCGGTGGGTCGTGGCCACTCTGCCACCGCCTTAATCTTAGCCGGGTCGGCGCGCATTTGCCCTTCCTCCACGACGTTACCCAGGTACGTCACAGAGGAGGAGTGGAAGACGCATTTCTCCGCCTTGACGAAGAGACGATTCTCCAGGAGCCGTTGTAGGACCAGGCGCACGTGTTGGTGGTGTTCCTCCATGGTCGGGGAAAAGATCAGGATATCATCCAGGTAAACAACCACGAAAACATTTATCATGTCCCTCAGCACGTCATTGACCAGCTCCTGGAAGACTCCGGGGGCATTGGACAGGCCAAAGGGCATGACCAGGTACTCGAAGTGACCGAGGTGGGTGTTGAACCCGGTCTTCCACTCGTCCCCCTCCTTGACCCTAACCAGATGGTAGGCGTTGCGGAGGTCAAGTTTAGTGAACACCCGGGCGTGAGTGAGTGGCTCGAAAGTGGAACTCATAAGGGGGAGTGGGTATTTATTCTTAACAGTGATGGTGTTTAAACTACGAAAATCTATACAGGGCCTCAGGCCACCATCCTTCTTCGCCACAAAGAAGAAGCCCGCCGCGAGGGGGGAAGACGATGGTCGAATTACACCCGAGGCTAGGGACTCGGCTATATAATTGCGCATTGCCTCCTTCTCCGGGACCGAGAGGTTGTAGAGACGACCCTTGGGAAGGGCTGCCCCGGGAAGGAGGTTGATGGGACAATCATACGGCCGGTGAGGAGGAAGTGAAAGGGCGCGGTCCTTACTAAACACCATGGCCAGGTCAAGATACGTAGAGGGGACACCAGTGAGGTCCGGGGGAGAGACTAAGGGCCTGGGACCGCTGGACGGAGAGAGGGCGGAGCGTAGGCAGTTGGCATGACAGGGGATGCTCCAGCCCAAAATCCGTCCAGTGGTCCAGGAGATGTGGGGATCGTGTCTCTCCAACCACGGCCTACCTAATACTAGGGGTGCAGTGGGGGCGTGGAGGACAAGAAAACGTGCCGTCTCGACGTGATTACCGGACATGGTGAGGGTGAGGGATTCAGTGCTATGCGTGATCCTACCTAAGGGCCTCCCATCGATGGCTTGGGGGAACAAGGCATGGTCGAGGGGAACGAGCGGGATGCCGGCCTGACGAGCGAGGGTGATGTCCATCAAGCACTCGTCGGCCCCGGAGTCAATGAGGGCGCCGGCAGAAATGGACTCCTCACCCCAGGAGAGGGTGGCTGGGAACAGCCGGTTGTGGTTCTTGATGGGTTGGGGGATCGAGGCACGGCTCACCAAAAACCCCTCTTTTAGCGAGCCGGGTCTTTTGGCCGCGCCGGGCAGGTTCGGAGGACGTGTCCGGGTCTTCCGCAATACAGGCACAGCCCGCCCCGCATTCTCTGCTCTCTCTCTTCCTGAGAGAGGCGGGACCGGCCGACCTGCATGGGCTCCTCCGCTGACTCAGAGGTGGACGGGGCTGGGGAGAGCATGGGAACCCGAGGGGGCAGGGCCGAGTGGGCGGCCGCAAAACGGGGGAGAGAGGACGTGCGGCTGGGGACCGAGTGAGGGGGCCCCACGGCGCGTTGGCTGCGCTCCTGGCGGCGCTCCCGGCGGCGCTCCCGCAGGCGCTCATCCATTTGTAGGGACAAGGTGACCAGTTCTTGAAGGGAGCCTGGGCGGTCCCGGACGATAAGGTCCTTCACCGCCTCACTCAGACCCCGCCGGTAGGCGCAAAGGAGCGCTATGTCTCCCCACCCGCTGTCGGCGGCGAGGATCCGGAACTCTAAGGTGTAGTCCGCGACGGTCCTGGAGCCTTGCCGGAGTTCCAGCATCCTGGAGGCGGCGTCCGCGCCGTCAGAGGGGTGGTCAAACAAAAAGGAAAACTCCCGGCGGAACGCCTCGTAGTCCTGGGCAAGATGTGGGTCTCTGCCCACCACGGCTATGGCCCAGTCTAGAGCCTTGTCCACCAGGAGGGACATAATGAAGGCTACTTTAGCCTCTTCTGACCCATACTTGGACGGTTGGAAAGCAAAAAAAAGTTCACACTGGGTCAGGAACCCTCTGCCCAGATCAAAGTTCCCTCCAAAGGGTCGAGGGGTAACCAGGTTGGGCTCGGGTTGGGCGGGAGCTCGCCCTGGGGGGGCTGGAACCCCCGGTGAATCAGCAGGGGGAGCAGGGACTGCAGCTCCTCCAGGGAGCGTGTTCAGCCTCAGCTGGATGGAAGCCACCGCAGAGACAAGAGTGCCCATCTGGACAGCAAGGGAGGCGAGAGCAGCTGAGGCGGAGGTGGACGACTTCTGGAGCTCAGCGATGTTACCCTGAACGGAGGGGAAAGCCTTACACAACTCCGCCTGGAGGGACGCGAGCTCGGCCGCGTGGGCGGAAACAAGCTCGTCAACTGAATGGGACACTGGGTTGGGCTTAACTGCGGGCGTCTGCCCCGAGGTGCTGCCTTGACTCATTTTGGCTTGATTATTCTGTTATGGTTAGCACTAGCAAAAGAGTCAAGTGTGGCAGAACCCCAGAACAGACGGACACAAGAGGCAAATTAATAATAAAAGGATTTATTAAAATGATGGACAAAAGAATAACCCTACTCTAACGGGGCCTAAGTGGGGGGAATGTGTGGATGCCAGAGAACTGGATAATGTAAATGAGGTGTGAGTGAAACTGTACTCTATGTGTCTGGGTGTGAGTGTCTAGCGTGCAAAACTAGTGTGGTGTAGATATGTAGATGAGTGAAGTGTTGAAAATATGTGCGTGTACTAACCAGTCCAGAGCAGAGAGGGGGAATAGTCGGCAGGCAGGCAGACGGGGGGGTTAGGCAGGAGGAGTAGGCGGCAGGCAGGCAGGGGGTTAGGCAGGAGGAGTAGGCGGTAGGCAGGCAGGGGCATAGGCAGGAGGGGTGGTCGTTAGGCAGGCAGGGACATAGGCAGGAGACGTAGTCGATAGGCAGGCAGGAGGTCTAGGCAGGGGGAGGCAGGTTCCTTGGGGAGCGAGGATCAACAAAGAAAACAACTACGGTTAGCAAAGGAACAAAACAAACAAAACTCTGAAGAGAAACTACTTGAACGAGAAGAGACAACAGGGAGAGCCAAACTACTAACCACATGGGTCAAAATAATCAAGCGTCGGAGGAAGGTCTCTGGGGCTTCTTATAGGGCTGCCTCCTCCTGAGTTGATAGCTGGACCCAGCTGTCTCCACTTGAGCCTGATGAGGCTCAACGAGCGCCAACGAGGCAGGAGGGGGCGGAGCCGATGAGGGATTCACAACAACTAACCTGATACTACAAGACTAACCTGGTTCTCCTAACGCAGCTGTTTGGCTGCTCTTCTGTCCTCACAAATTCAATTGCAGTTTAATATACAGTATTATTGAATTTCATGTTGTTGTTTCATGTTCTCTTGTTGAAGCATAGCCTTGTGGGATTATATATCCAAGGCGTATCTCGCGATTACACATATACGTCCATGCTGTACAGTCCAACAACAATAATACAATAACTACATTCACAGTTCACTTACTGGGTGAGATGCTTCTTGATTAAGTCATTTGTGTTGTGCTATACTACTAGAATAACTTCAAAAGCAATTTTCGGAAATGGATAATGGTTGTCACTGTTGAATAAGCCATGGACTGGGGATTTCATTTCTTGCACTGCATGAGGGGGGGGGGACGGGTATAAACTCAGTGAGAAATCTCCCAATCTAAATCTGAGAAATGGCTGATAAAATGGCTGTAAAACGCAACCTGGTGAGCGTTCAAAGCTCTGGCACCTAAATGAAGCCTTTGAACCAGTCCATCGCAAACCAGGCTGAATGCTCGATCAACGGCTGCTTGCTGAAAACAAGCAACTGGCCCAGGATTGTAGATAAACATACAGCAGCCGCTAACTGCCGTCCACAAGCGTATTCACACGCAGACAATGGTGCTCTGATCAGAACAATGATTATGCGGGCCCTCTTCTGTTCCTCCACTGGCAGCTCACTCTCTCTATTCCTATGATTTTAATTAATTCTGTGATATTTCCAAAGTCTAGGTTGTATGGACCCCTAATGAGAAATCTCATCAAAAGACGCTGAAGCAAGGTAATTTAAGCAGCGGCTGGCATGATAGGCTGTTAGCCAACCTGTCTGTCTGTCTCTCTCTCTCACTCTCTCTCTCTCTCTCTCTCTCTCTCTCTCTCTCTCTCTCTCTCTCTCTCTCTCTCTCTCTCTCTCTCTCTCTCTCTCTCTCTCTCTCTCTCTCTCTCTCTCTCTCTCTCTCTCCTCCTCCTCCCCCTCCTCCACCCCCAATTAACTCTTCTTCTCAGTGGCGGCTGGTGCCAAAAATGTTGGGTGGGGCACAACAGTGTGGCGGGGGGGTCCTCTTTCGCGCGCGCAGCGCGCGCGAATTTTTTTCGCGTGCACGAATTTTTTCCGCGTGCACGCGCATAAAACACGCACTGGCATTACAACCACTGTATAATTTCAACTTTCACCCTTAAAATGACCGTGTGGGCCATGGAGAAGTTACCCTGTCAACTACAGACACTGAGGTGGAAGAGTGACCGGTCTATGGACGTCGGTACGGTCCAATACCCAGTGTCAGACAAGGAGGAAGTCTAGTCAACAAGGCTAGTACAGGCCTCACAGCTACACTCAGGTTAATAAAGGTAGCAGATGAATATGTGTACTATGTGTCTGTGTGACATGGCTACATCAATGAGCAGAGATGAATGCTGCAGTCAGTAGTACAGTAACTATCTATTTCATAGACACATGATGGATGATGATGGAGAGTGATGGTGGTCAACACATCACAGCAGGTCAACACATTCAATGATGTATCACAACCAGACCATGTCAGAAACACAACCAGACCATGTCAGAAACACAACCAGACCATGTCAGAAACACAACCAGACCATGTCAAAAACACAACAATGCATCAGCTGAGTTAAAGAAAACCAACTCTTACCTTTGATGACAGAACATGAGCCGTGTTTACCCGTACCTCCGCCTTGCCCCGCGCATATTGCTATGAATAATTCGAAGATAGGTGCTTGCACGTTAGGTGCAAGGCTGCTTGGTTAACCCATTAGCGGGAACATTATTAGTTGCACAAAATAGGCTGATTTAATTGACCATGAACATCAGAGACAGACATTACGAATCTTCATTTAAAATACTCCGGAAGCCCGAAGTCCGGAAAACCGGAAGTCGGGAGTCCTCAGCATAATGCATTGTCTGCAATACAACCGGAGATTTCTTGGCCAGGGCGCACATTTGTGCGCCCTGGCCAAGAAATAGAGACAGCCAATTGGAGCGCTGCTACAGCTCACGTGTAAGCCAAAAGTATTCGTCCTGGCATAGACTTGCATTGACACGGCGCCCCGCGTTCTCTCCCTATGTATTTTAACAGTGAGTTTTACACACACACACACACACACAGATAAAAATGTTTATTGTATTGGAGGATTTTTAATGAATGCTGATAGGCGCCGACAGAATATCAGCCGCATTTTGTGAATAAACAATGTTTATTTTAAAAAAAAACTTTTACAAATCGCAACCAGGAAGTGAAGGTGGGGGCGACGCCCCAGCGCCCTCTATCGGCCAGCCGCCACTGCTTCTTCTTCATCATCACTGCACATGCTCAGTGTGTCCCCAACCTCAAAGTACTCTTATATACTGTAGCCTGCTAGGCCGGAGTACTGTACAGTACGTGCAGGTTGTGTGTGCGTTTTGTTGTTGTTTGTATTTTCCAATAGTTTGTCACTTTGTACTGATAGCCATCTCATTGACTTTAATCAGCCATCTATCAAAGTGACAGTATTCTAAGAATAAAGGTTTTCAGGCGCTAGTTAATTAATCTACATGGTCCTGTCTGCCTGCAATGCTCAATCATGGAGCAAATAAAGGCAGTCAAGAATGTAATTGTTTGTTTTCTGTGCAGGGTTTGGAAAAAAGGCACTTTTTAATCTCACAGAGCTGTGAAAGTTGCCCTTTGCTTGCATTAGCACAAGGTATCTCATATCAAGTAAATGAGGCATTCATTGGTGCGTATGCCACATCTCAAAATCCACCGTGAATCTAAACAATGACATTAGAAAAAATATATACAAATTGTTTATCAAATTACCACAAATATTAGCAATGTTCCCCATAAATCTTAGAAATGTGCATTCTCTTGACATCACAATATTTTTCTCGGAATCAACAAACTAACTGTTATTTAATAATACATCTGGACTCTCAGTTTAGTTTAATTTGTTTGTTTCAAAAGAGTGCACTCCAAACTTCATAACATAAGTTCATAACAGACTGATTGGCCCGGTAATCTAGCTCTTGAAGCTTCATGGGGACCCTGCTGTAGCTCAAATGGTAAATGGACTGCACTTATATAGTGCCTTCATCCAAATCGCTTTACAACGGCCTCTCATTCACCAATTCACACACACATTCACACACACATTCACACACCAACGGCGGCAAGCTACCATGCAAGGCGCCGGCCCGCTCACTGGGAGCAATTTGGGGTTCAGTGTCTTGCCCAAGGACACTTCGACATGTGGCCAGCCGGGGCTCGAATCGCCGATCTGCCGACCTTGCGATCATTAGACGGCGGCTCTACCTCCTGCGCCACAGTCGCCCCTCAAGTCAAGTTCCACGTCAGAAGTGGTTACACAGACAATCATTTATCAACCTGCAATACTGTATGTTATAATATCATATTGTGGTGGGTTAACATAATTCACCCACGGAACTAATAGTTGGGAGTATTGTTCCGCACGGAGGGTTAAGTGCGTGGTACTCAAGTTGTTACAGCAGTTATATAGTTACTGCTTAAGGGTGTGGTTCATGTCTGTTAATAAACGTTTAGCTGTGACATTCGACACGCCGCCTCCGACTCCCGTCTCTCGGCACTACATTGGTGACCCCGACGTCAGTCCCGTTGAAGTATCCGAGACTGAACCGAACATGGCAAATAACGCCGTTATTCTCAAATTGCCGGAGTTTTGGGAGACATCCGCGGCAGCATGGTTCGCACAGACGGAGGCGCAGTTCTCCCTCCGTGGGATTGCAGACGACGCCGCACGCTACTACCATGTCGTCTCGGCGCTGGGGAGCTCCACTGCAGCCAGAACGGTGGGCTTCATTACAGCTCCCCCTGCCCTGAATAAATATACAGTGTTTAAGGCTCTCCTCCTCAAGACCTTCGAACTATCACGGTCAGAACGAGCCCGACGTCTGTTCGCAATTCAGGGGCTGGGAGACAGCAAGCCTTCCCAGCACATGGACATGATGCTGAACCTACTAGGTACGGAAGAACCACATTTTCTATTTATTGAACTGTTTCTTCGGCACATGCCTGCACATGTACAGACAGCGCTCGCTAATACGACTATTACGGAACCCCGTGAGTTAGCAGAAGAGGCTGACCGCTTCTTCCTAGCTACCCAGCGTTTTACCCCTGAAGTGCTAGCCCCGACACACAATTACACTCCCCCTGGCAGAGACAGGCTAGCTAACAAGGGCCCACCTACCACCGATAGCCGTACTAGCCCAGGCATGTGCTATTTTCACTCACGCTTTGGCGCGAAAGCGAAGAGGTGCCGCTCCCCTTGCAACTACAGCTCGGCGGGAAACGGCAAAGCCTGCGCTCTGTAGTGGCTATGAGCGTGGGCACAGCAAACCAGCTACTATTCATCAGAGACACTCTCTCCGGGTGCAAATTCCTCTGTGACACCGGTGCTCAGAGGAGCGTCCTGCCTGCGACAGTGGATGACACCGCCAGGGGAGGTCATGGCCCACATTTAAAGTCCGCTAATGACACCCCCATCCGCACCTATGGCACGAAAGCTGTAGACCTATGTTTCGGGGGTCAGCGGTTTACATGGGACTTCGTCACGGCCGACATCTCTTTCCCCCTCCTCGGTGCAGATTTCCTATGTGCTCACGGACTGCTCGTGGACGTCAAGAACAACCGCCTGGTGGACGCACTGACATTCTCCTCACTTGCATGTGTCCGCGGTGAGGCGACATACGGCGGGCTCTCCAGCTCACTCTCAGAGGGTGACAACTATCAGCACCTGCTCAGCGAGTTCCCCTGCTTGACACAGCCCACATTTTCCGCCACCACTACCAAGCATGGGGTGGAGCACCACATAAAGACCAAGGGCGCCCCCATCTACGCTAGGGCCCGGCGGCTCAACCCCGACAGGCTAGCAGTCGCTAAGTCTGAGTTCGCCAACATGGAGCGCCTTGGTATCATCCGCCGCTCAGACAGCCCATGGGCCTCACCGCTACACATCGTGCCGAAACCAGACGGCGGCTGGCGACCGTGTGGCGACTACCGCCGCCTCAACGACGCTACGACACCCGACCGCTACACAGTCCCCCACATTCAGGACTTTTCTGCGCATCTGGCGGGTAAGCTGGTTTTCTCAAAGGTGGACCTAGTGCGTGGCTACCACCAAGTCCCCGTGCACCCTTCAGACATTCCCAAAACGGCGGTGATCACGCCTTTCGGGCTATTCGAATTCCTACGCATGCCGTTTGGACTTAAGAATGCAGCCCAGTCCTTTCAGCGGCTAATGGATTC
Source organism: Nansenia antarctica (assembly GCF_963989245.1). Taxonomy (NCBI): domain Eukaryota; kingdom Metazoa; phylum Chordata; class Actinopteri; order Argentiniformes; family Microstomatidae; genus Nansenia; species Nansenia antarctica. The sequence continues at coordinate 48,831,070 of NC_137688.1, read as the reverse complement.
GACGCTCAGAGACATGCCATTCCTGTTCGTCTATTTGGACGACATCCTCGTTGCCAGCTCCTCGGAGGAAGAACACCTGGCACATCTCCGAGACCTCTTCACGAGGCTCAGCCAACATGGCCTGATCATTAACCCGGCGAAGTGCCTGTTCGGGTTACCCTCCATCCAATTCCTTGGGCATCTCATCAACAAAGATGGGGCCGCCCCCCTCCCATCGAAGGTGGAGGCCGTTTCCGCCTTCCCCCGCCCACACACAGCTCGAGCACTCCGAGAGTTTCTCGCAGTGGTGTGCCGTCAGGGCCAGCAAGGCCTTCTCTGCTGGCCTAAACATCATCAGAATATACATTTTATTTTAATATATTTTTTCCACAAATATGTATTAATGATTCCCCATAGTCTATTCTCTTCATTTCATAGCTTTCCTCTTGGTTGCGCTGCTTCCAGTCTCCGATTGAGATTTGGAGGGCTGGCCTTTATTTTAGAGCTTTTATCCAATCAAAATGTGTTGCTAGGGGGCTCCAAAATCTGCCTGCCTGCACGTTAAGCGGTGCCGCGGATTCGACCTGTAACTTAACGTTGGAACGAGAAAACCTGTGGCGTTCCTAGTAAACCTACGTAGATGCGAGCAAAAGCAACAACGGAGCCTGCTGGAAGGCTCAATGATGTCAGCACCCAGCACGTCTTTTGATTGGATACGCACTATTGATACGCACTATTGATACGCACTATTGATATTCACTATTGAGATGCGTATATGCCGGTAGATGTGAAACTTTCGAAAGTGCGCAGGGAAACGGAGCATCACAACGAAAGCTTTCGTTGACTGATCGATAATACTGATCGATTGTGTCCTGTTTTTGGGTAAACAATAACTATCATTTAGGGGACACGATGAAAGCACCGAGTCCACAAACAGAGGAAACTACGTTGAGCTTATTTCTTTTCTGGCTGAAAACAACCCAGATTTACATTACCACCTGTCCACAAACAAAGTGTTTACTGGGACGTCAGGCAAAATACAAAACGACCTGATTTTTGCTATTGCTTAAGTGATGGGAGAAGAGATCAAAATGGAGATTAAAAAGGCACCCTTTGTCGCTATTATGGTGGACGAGACGACAGACGTGGGTAATGTAGCGATCTTAAAGATGTTAGTTTAACACTCTTCATTGTAAATGCGGATTTATTGATTAAAAATGCTTCGGAAATATTAATATAACTCTGTTGTACTTGTCTGACTATGTTAAGGTGATGCAACGCCCGGTTATACTGTGTTTCTGTCTAGTTTCTAGAGCCATGGCGTCATAACGATGGTATTAAGAGGTAGAATAATTCAGGTAGGAATGTGTCGGACATCACTGAAGGCCTAGGTGTGAAATGCACCGCCCGCCACTGGTTTCTCGGAATGGTGACTTTTTATCACCGGTTCATCCACCGTGCAGCCCACACCATGCACCCGCTGTACGAGGCTATGAAGGACAAATCCCCCAACCAGGCCATCGACTGGACGGCCGAGAGGGAAGCCGCCTTCATGGCCACCAAGACCGCCCTAAGCCAGGCCGCTATGTTGGCCCACCCGTCAACCAAGGCCCCTATTGCCATCACCACCGATGCGTCGGACTACGCCGTCGTCGCGGTGCACGAACAATGGGTCGCAGGCGCCTGGCAGCCGCTCGCCTTTTTCAGCCGTCAGTTGACGCCCAGAGAGCGCAAATACAGCGCGTTCGACAGGGAGCTCCTTGGCCTCTTTTTGGCAGTCCGCCACTTCCGGTTCCTGCTGGAAGGCCGTGAGTTCACGGCGTTCGTGGATCACAAACCCCTCACGTTCTCCATGTCCAAGGTGGCCGAGCCTTGGTCAGCCCGCCAGCAACGCCAGCTCTTGTACATATCTGAGTACACCACAGACATCCAACACATCGCTGGCAAGTCCAACGTGGTCGCGGACTGTCTCTCCAGAGCGGTCGTCGGGGCCGTTCAACTGGGTCTCGACTACCTCCGCATGAGTGCGGACCAGGCCTCCGATCACGGGGTCCAGACCCTCAAGAACGCGGACACAGGACTACGCTTGGAGGATGTCGCAGTCGGTGACTCAGGCGCAAAACTGCTGTGCGACTTCTCTACGGGCCAGCCGCGGCCGCTAGTCCCTGTGAACTGGCGCCGGCCCGTTTTTGAGGCTGTACACAACCTCTCCCACCCCGGCAGGAAACCATCCGTGAAATTAGTTTCTGAGAAGTTCGTATGGCAGGGACTCAAGAAGGAGGTAAGGGGCTGGGTCGACACGTGCGTGGCCTGTCAACGCGCCAAAGTACACCGCCATACCAGAGCCCCTTTTGAGCCCTTCACTGTTCCTGAGAGGAGGTTCGACCACGTCAACGTCGACCTTGTGGGACTGCTGCCCGCCTCTCACGGCTTCACCTACCTTTTCACCATGGTGGACAGGACGACCCGCTGGACCGAAGCCGTTCCCCTCTCCTCGACGGCGTCTTCCGACGTGGCCCGTGCGTTCATCGGCACGTGGGTCGCACGCTTTGGGACCCCATCTGACCTGTCCTCTGACCGTGGCTCGCTGTTTACCTCAGAACTGTGGAACGCTGTAGCTAGTGGTTTGGGGGACAAACTTCCGTGGGTCATGCTTGGCCTCAGATGTGCCCCCAAAGAGGACTTGCAGTCCTCGTCTGCCGAACTCGTATACGGCCAAACCCTACGAGTCCCCGGGGATTTCATCCCGGATGCCACTGTCCCCTGGTCTGCAGCCAGGCAGCGCTCCTCCCTGCTGGAGGCCGCTGAGGTGTTCGCACCCATCCCCACTTCACAGCACGGTACCCCTGCTTTCCGGGTCCCCACCGAGCTGCGCTCGTCAGACTTTGTCTTCATTCGCCACGACGCCCACCGCGGCCCCCTACGCCCCCCTTACGATGGCCCGTTCAAGGTCCTACAACACGGGGACAAGACCCTGGTGGTGGACGTTGGTGGTAGACACGAGACGGTCTCCATTGATAGGATCAAGTCCGCGCACGTGGACGGTTCCAGGCCATTGAAACTGGCTCAGCCCCCACGCCGTGGCCGCCCCCCCATGCCCCACCCCCCGCCCCCGGTCGCTGTGCCTTCAGCTGCGCCGGCTGCCCCTGCCCCTGCCCCTGTCCCAGTTCCCCCTGCCCCGGCCCCGGCTGGCCCTGCCCCTGCCCCTGCCCCGGATGCCCCTGCGTCCCGCACCCGCCGGGGTCGGATCGTCGTCCCTCCCCGACACAGGGATTTTGACTATGGGTGAATTCTGGGGGGGCTTGTGTGGTGGGTTAACATAATTCACCCACGGAACTAATAGTTGGGAGTATTGTTCCGCACGGAGGGTTAAGTGCGTGGTACTCAAGTTGTTACAGCAGTTATATAGTTACTGCTTAAGTGTGTGGTCACGACTTGTTCATGTCTGTTAATAAACGTTTAGCTGTGACATTCGACACGCCGCCTCCGACTCCCGTCTGGCACTACAATATACCCTTATGTAAGTAAACTTGCTCACACTCGTTTTCACAGTACCTAATACACATGGTTTTGTTTCTAGAAGAATATTATATGATGAATCGTGTTGTGATATGTTATGTAATTTTTTTTCAAGCTGTAGTCACATTGCTAATTAAACAGAGCTATAATAAAGGTAAACATAGGCTGCTTTACAGACTGGACTATACAGCATTTCCCCCAGGCTACTGTGGCAATGTGCATAGAACATACTCCTGGGTCACCCCATGGTGGACATGTTAGACAGTCCCGTATCAGTGTTTCAGGATGTCCTGTGGTGAGAACGTTCTGAACCAGGAAGAATAAACTGGTTAATGTCTTTCACTAGGTCCAGAATATAGTGATTCAGAATATGTGTTCGGAATAATTGTAATGCCTCCAAACCTGCATAAGCCAAATTACACTGAATAGATTGTGTAATATTGTATTCATATGAATATAATATGGCTATAGTAATGATGTGTTATAATTAGCTCATAAGTATCTTACTCCCTAAGGGACAATTCTGCCCCATTTTATCTTTAAATGTGTTATGTTTTATCAGTATAGGCAGCAAGGAGTCAATGTTTACATGCCCATAGCAAAACATTAATGTGAATGTGGTGACTTGATTAGCATTACTATGCTCCTCTTACCGAGCAATCATACATAGTACACTCACTCGGAGTGAAAACATGATATCATACACACAGATTGTCTTTTCTTTTCTTCTTTTTTTTTCTTGTTTTGTTGTTTTGTTATTCTTGCCTCTGGAAAATGTTAGCCGTTAAGATTGAAAAACCATCATGTGAGTCTCCAAATTGCAAACGCAATATGTCTTTGTCATGATCTGAAAATGATGTATCTGATTTCCAGCAGGCACCATAGACAGAGGATGTTTGGGTGCATGACACGCTCTGTGTTCTCAGAGTTGTAGGCCTATGTGGAAACTCAAAATGCGGAACAATGGCAAGAGAGAGCACAACGCTCCTGAGTTGAGATCAGTCATGTGATTCAGTTAGCCAAATGCCATCTACAAGGGACTGTCTTACACCCGCGCCCCAATCAAAAACGAATTAGCAGACACTAGGGCTGTGAGCCTCGTCTGTGAACTGGAACACATGTTCCTCCCCCTACTCTACATCCCACTCACTCAACACAGTGAAATCAATCACTGAATCAATGCCCAATGGATCTAACCATTCAGACGTGAACAGTAATGTATTTTAAATAAAGATGCATTGTAGATTGAATATGCTAAACAAATTTCAAGATATGTGACACTGTACAAATGAATAGTTTGTAACTCAGAAGTAAACAGTAATGTGGTTTTAACTGGCCGTGAACTGTAAAGAAATACTGTGCTTAATCAACTTCGCCTTTTTTAGTGTTGTTTAAGTTTTATGTCCCCTCCACCTAAATCACACTTTGATTCCATATTTCTAGTTCCAAATGCGACGGCCAAATGCATAGTGTAACATTCAATTAATAATTAATCTGTGAGTTAAGTAATTAAAACAGATTAACCAATTGCCTATTTGGCTTTCTTTTTAAGCTGTGGGCTATTAGTACTTTAATTAAAGTTCAGCGATAATTCCTCTAAATGTGCATTTCTTCCACTGCCAAGCCGTTGGCACATTGGTTCATATACTAAACCAAATGAATTTGCCTGGATAACTTTAGAATTATGTGCATACCTAGTGTTTCTTCTAAAATAAGAAGAATAAATAAAATAAGAAGTAAATAAAAAATAAATAAAACATCATAAATATAAATATACATATATATATTTATTCTTCTTATTCTTCTTATTTTAGAAGAAACACTAGGTATGCACATAATTTTAAAGTTATCCAGGCAAATTCATTTGGTTTAGTATATGAATATACTTAAATATTATATTTAGTATATATATATATACATACAAGAAATGATAGATTCATCTTATTGGCTTACATAATAGCCCAATAACCCCCCTACCTCCCACCCCCCAAGCCACCAACCTTCCACCCCCCACTCTTCCTCCCCTACCACTCTCATTCTTTCCCTTTTCTAAATCTCACAAAGTAAGGTCATCATGGATTCAACTCAACTCCAGACCCTCCGATCACTTTTGATTATGAGGAGGTTCTGTCCTGCTTAGGTCTGCCAGGCCCAACCCCTGCTTTGTATCTCCCCAGCATCTTCAACGAGGCAGGAAATTGAAAGAGGGAGACGAAAACGGCCACAAAGCCGACACTGGATGAGCTGCCTCCCATAATTACCCTGAGTGCTATTCAAATAAAAGCACCTAGGATTATGGACAGTTAAGAATACCCATGGCCGCTAATGTTCTCTCTTAGCTCCATCAGCATTGTTCCTCTCCACTAGTCTACTGCTGCACCAGACAATGGCTACTTACTGTGTGATGGTTTCTTGTAAACAGACTGTATAAGGCTACAGTATGTGGGAAACTTTCAGATGTTCATTCAGTTGTCTATAAAAGTAAACGATACAATGTGTTTGGTTTTAACAATTGATGGAATCATCATCATCTTCTTTTTATGTCTTGAACAAAGGTTGAACCTGATATGTCACGACTCTTTTCATTTTTATTAACGTTTGACATGATTTTCTTGGTTTCAAACGTGAAGCCAGAAATGGGAGTTCATTGTCCGTCCCTCCCCAGACAAGCCCATCCATCTAGCCGTACCGATGAGAGGGAGGTTGGGTGTAAAGAATGACAGATATCAGCGATATTCCCCATCAGTCGTTAAAGTTCCCCATGTATCCGCAAAGAGCCTCAAGGTCAGAGGAGATGCTCAAAAAAGGGACATAGATCTCTCCCCAGGGGTGATAAATCGGACGGTGCAGAAGCAAGCGTACATATATTTCAGATGCTTTCCGACGATAAACACCGTCGGCAGCCTGAGGGGAAGTGATTAAACCACTTTGTCTTCACTCATATCTACCTTCTCCCTGATCCTCGCCTCTGATCTCTCCCTGCACCTTGCTGCAGCTTGCTTTGACAATGCCCAATGTACTGATATCTCTATGCCTCTCTCTCTCTCTCTGTCCCGTTTATCTTTGTGTCTGTCTGTCCGTCTGTCTGTCTGTCTGTCTGTCTGTCTGTCTCTCTCTCTTTCTCTCTCTCTCGCTGTCTCTCACTCTCTGTCTCTCTCTCTCTCTCTCTCTCTCTCACTCTATCTCTCTCTCACTCTCTCTCTCTCTCTTTCTCTATCTCTCTCTCTCTCTCTCTCTTTCTGTCTCTCTCTCTCTCTCTCTCTGTCGCTTGCTGCTTATTATATACAAATCCAATGCACAAATCCAATTCAAGATTATATCTACAGAGCGATGCTCCCAAACAAATGAGAAAAATGAACTGCTAGACCTTTGGTTATTGTATTGATGCTCATATGGGCAGGAGTTGGATTTATGTCTGCATTACATTTCTTTCAAAACAAAGGTGGCATTGCCACAGACTAAATAGACAAATAATGATAGAAGCACAGTATGACAAATATATTTAGTAATACTCCATATTCCAAGGTCTTTGTGAAAAGGAGGAAGAAATCACAGTCTACATGCTGCTTTCTGGCATCCATAATAGCTACTTGATAACCAGGAAATCCCAGGTTGTAGCTTTTCTGAAGGCATAGAACATCAAATGCTTCAAGTAGAGAAGTACAAAGCATTGTGGGAGTTTGAACTTTTCCTCAGGAGAACATGTGCTTGTTGAAGTTCAAAGTTAAAAAGTTTGAGGTGTGAGTAGCAACAGCCTCCAAAGCACAGACAGCAGCATGAGAGTTCAGACACTAAAGACAGGTGGAACACAAGCTCACATTAGTACAACAACAGGCTACGACACACAGACAAGACTACCGCTTTAATATGATCAGAGGACATCATCCCCTCATCATAGGAGTTTCTGTATTCGGCTATTCTGTTGAAATTTCTCATTTTGTCATAATATCAAATTCAACCAGCTCAATTTAATTTGCATACTGTCTTATATGACGTTTCATTAAAAGGCAAAATGTCAGCATGTTTGAAACTACAGCTGGAATGATTGAGCAGTATGGAGGAAACAGTGGAGGCTGGCGGAGGAAGGAATCAGAGGACGGGCTCATTGTAATGCATGGAATAGAATGAGGAATCTTATGGTACATGTGTGTTTGATGCCGTTCCTCATTCCGTTCTATGCATTCTAATGAGCCCATCCTCGAAGAGAACAAGGGAGGAACTCCGATGTGGTCTATCAATACCATAGGAGCACATGCTAGTAATTTAGAATGACAGAGTAATGAACAGATCCATTTCAATTAAATCCATAGCATTACATGAAGCACATCCGGCAAGGATTCACTGCATGTACGAAACGTTATAGTTTGGCTTTTACCTCTAAGCAGACGTTTTTATCCAAAGCAACTTAAAATTAATTACAAGCTAAAGTGCCTTACTCAAAGGCACACTAGTGGTGGTGATCCCAGGTGGGATTAGAACTCATGACCTTCTGATCACTGGCCCAACTCACTATCCCTTAGGCCAGACCTCTACCCCAGACTTGATTTGTTTAACACTAGAACAGCTGTACCTTTTTTACTATAAGAGCCGCCTCGGGGGTCAAATGACCATAGTCTTTACAATGCTCAAGCTGCTATTTTCACACAACGACCACTAGTTGGCCGCCTTGTAAATTAGCCTGCCTCCTACACAGAAAAACTGCAAAATAGCTTTATACTAGCTTATCCTGATGTGATTTTGAAAATGTAAGGATACTGGGTGGTAGAACACACATATCTAGGAAAAGGTCATGAAAGGAGGGTCCTGAAATTTGATCGACTGCAAAGATATTAAAAAGAAATTACTCACAGGGTCAACCCATGGTTGTTCTATTGTTAAAACACTGCATTACAGACATATCCAGGTAAATGACATTTTTTTCCCAAAGACTTTGTCAGGGCAGTTCAT
>NC_137688.1:48772625-48815125 GCF_963989245.1 Nansenia antarctica | reverse complement strand
TCCATAATCTTTTGCAACGTTTTCAGCGGTCTTGGGAGAGCTCTTTGCCTCTACCTATTATGAGACGTTTAATGCGTTTAATTGCAACGACAAAAAAGCTTGATGACAAATGATTTGTTTACTTGCATTCAGCGGTGGGAAACACTTTTTCAAAGAGTGGAAGTACCTACTAACATGCACTAACCCAGCTGATTCTAATTAGCACAGGTACTCATAGCACACCTCTTTAGTGGCATAAGATGGTTTAGTGTTTTTACTCACTGTGTTCAATACTTTTTTCCTGTCATTCCACTTAATTGTACATAGCTTTTTTATGGATTGGAATGTCACAATAATGTTTAGCTGTGTAGTTGTATTTAGTTAATACCAATGACTGTTCTAACTTTCATGTGAATAGCTGCAATGGAAATATGTTGAATTAAATTGTTTTTATGTGTTGAATACTTATTTCCCCCACTGTATATAGAATGTTCTGCTTTTTATATGAAGTCATGCAAATTAAGCATGAGGTCCTGTTGCTCTACAGATTGACATGATAGCAGTTAGGCATACTGCTGTTTCCCCAAGGCCCCTACTGGGGCGTTGACACACGGAGGGACGGGGCATACACTCCAGCTCTGCAGCAGGTCTTTGTGCTTCACTAATAAAGACTGACATGACAGTTCTGGAGGGGACGTGTAATTATACAGTCTATGCACAGCCACTCTGAACTACGTTGAACTCCGCTGAACTCAGAGGCCACAGAAAAAGACCCTGAGGGCCACCCTGCCAGTCATGGCCATTTCTACATTAGCCCCCCCCGACCCGGGTGGGCAGACAGGGGATCAGAGGGAAGAAACATCACAGGAAGTGGGCTCTAATCCCCCCCCCTCAACCTGATCACTGACCCCCTCATATGGAAATGGAAGTGGACAGTGGATATTAGCAGAGAGAGAGAGAGAGAGAGAGAGATGATCTGAATGGATAATGGCTATGGCTTGCTCTGAGTGATGGCCCCTCCCCCGCTCATACTATATGCGTTGGTGCCACCCAAGCCATCCTTCACCCCCCTGCTAAAACCCTCCACTGCTGTATCTCTGCACTGCACAACCCGTGACGTACGCTGTGGAATAAACTGTATTTATATCTCCATAATAAAGCTAACGAGGGGTTGATTCCTCAGGGAGCCATGGCTCAGCTCCTGCTTCCTCGTTATCGTTAAAGTTATCCCACGTATTCGCCATTTAGCCACGGAGCCAGCACATTACCGACTCATCCATTCTGTGTGTCACTCGCTGAGTTGAAGGGACATCCAACCATAGACAGGAGCCAGATAATTCAAAAATGGCATGTTCTGTGGATGTGGGTCGATAGGTGCCACGTCGCGAATGAATAAAACAAGATCACAGTGTGATAAAGGAATGGAAAGCCGTTACCTGAGAAGAAAGTTTGAAGTTTGGCTTCAAATACCCAGAATTTCTGAAATCACATCAATTTTACGGTTTGAATCGCAGTGTTCAATACAGGGTATTGAGTGTTGAGTCAGACCTTCTGGCCTGCAGTGTTTCATGGGTGTAAATGGACAGTGACAGGACAACCCATCTGTAAGGAACCTGTTTGACAGAGACTCATTAATTATCCCAGGCAGGGCCCTGCCTTCCACAGCCTTCACATTGGCCTGCCCATCACCTGCCTGCTTAAGGTTAGAAATCGTTAACATTCCGGCAAGCTCGTGTTCCCTCGTCAATGAGAGAATACTGCCTGGCGTCGGACTCTGTCAGGCCCCATTGTGAAACGAGACTGGGGAACGAACAAGACAGGAGAGAAGAGAAGAGGATGGGGAGAGGAGAGGAGGGGAGAGGAGAGGAGAGGAGAGGAGGGGAGAGGAGAGGAGAGGAGAGGAGGGGAGAGGAGAGGAGAAGAGAGAAGAGAAGAGAAGAGAAGAGAGGAGAGGTGAGGAGAGGTGAGCAGAAAAGAGGAGAGGAGAGGGCAGCAAAGGGGAGGAGAGGAGACGAGAGGACAGCAGAGCAGAGAGGAGGGGAGAGGGGAACAGAGGAGTGGAGAGAGGGGAACAGAGGAGAGGGGAGGAGAGGAGATGAGAGGATAGGAGAGGAAAAGAGAAGAGAGGAAAGGAGAGGAGAGGAGGGGGAAATAGGGGAGCCCATGTCCTTGTACTAATCACTGGTTTTCTTCACAAAGACCCACGACACAAACATCATTGTGATACTGTGAAAATCATCTCTCTGAGTTGACTTTGGGGTATATTAGCCAACATGAGCACAGAGGAGCACACGTGCACGTTTGATTCCTTGTTCCATTCTATGCATTAGAATGAGGCCATCCTCCTATTTCGACCTCCACTAGTCTCCACAGGTCCTGCAAAATAGATACAGTGACGCCCTTCAAGTGGTATTTGGAGCCCCCCAAAAAGTTTAATGTGTAGAGGAATGTTGGTCTGTGTGTGTTGGCCTGTACGTGAGACATTTCAGTTAGCCCTGCGAAGGTCAAGGAAAGGACATTGTGTTGTGCGGGTTTTTTGAAGGGAAGGGTTTTTTGGGGGTATTGAGGAGGGAAGGCGGTACCCAGCTCACCCTGAATGGCGTTTTGAACCATGTCCTGACAGCCTTGACCTGGTTTTTACAGTGTAATGGCATTGCATTACAGCCAGTTCCAGTTTACTGAGTCTTCAGATTGAGCCCTTTGCAGTTCAAACAGGTGTGACATTCAGACAAGCTGGACTCCTTTGTCCTTGTGTGCAAATCAGATCCCTTGAAATGTATAGATGCTTGGCCTCTGATGAGTACACCAGGCAGAGGGTGGAGTACACGCATGCTGTATCAGCTGAGTTGATTCAGATGACCTGGCTCTATCAAGGTCAAATCAAATTAATCTGGCACCAAAATATCACGTTCACTCTGAACATTGATCCATCCCGTTATTTAGTCATATTTGTTGGTTACAGTTGTCAGCATTCAACCTATTGTTTTCGCAGATGTTTAGAGGAAGTCGTTGAGTACCCCATCCAGTAATTGTTATAATGGTTATATTAATACTTTGACTGTAGAATTACTCAGTGTATTTATGTGGGCATGAAGGACTATGTGGCTTGTATTTTGGGGCTAGTTTGCAAACATTAGGAAAAACATGACAAATCATTTAAAAAATAGATTTCAAAACTGTCTCTCCATTTGAGGGCATAGATCCCTGCAGCATGCACCCTGCTGGTTCTCTTTACACTGAGCATATTGATATTGATCTCATGTCTACTCGAAATAAAATTGGACAACAATTGTCACAGATCACATCAATCTAATTGAATTCTATTTCATGGCTTTCTACTATATGACATATATATATATATATATATAGACACAGATATAGATATAGATATAAAGATATATATAGAAGTGAATAAGAATGAACGAGTGTGTCCACTCGTTTCACTGCCTTCCGACATAAGACTCAACAGGGGAATCGTTCCACCCTTCTCTGAAATGTCTTTGGTTTGGATTTGGATTTTTAACCTGGGGTTTTCGCTCAGTTGCAACATGCTTTATTATCTAGTCTGTTGCATCTGTAGTCTGTTGCTATCTCTCGTTTTGAAAGTTAAAAAGATTACAAAAAAGTGACTGCACAACATAAAAGAAAAAGGTACACCTATTTTTGGACTTTTGAATGAATCATATATAGTAGCCATTCATTATTGAAGAATATCATTTATAAATGCCACATGATCTTAGCTCAGCTGTTTTACCTCATCAGAACCCAACATATAAGCTTGTATTACTCCATTGTTTGTAAATAATGCAATTGTAAACAAAGACTGCATAGCTTCAAAACATGGAAAAAACTATCATTTTGATAGTTGACTGAATAAGCCTGGATTTTCCTTAAGCGACGTTGATGGAATACTCCCCTGATGTTGTTGTTTGAATTACAGATTGCACCTTTAAAGCTCAACCGTATGTCGTGTAAATTGACAGATGACATGGGGTAACTATGCTACAGTCTTAGCCTACCTAGGCAGGTTCTCTTTCACACATTTTGTCAAATTTTCTTGCCCAGCAATCATGTGCTGCTTGGTGTCACGTCTATTCTAGAAACTTCACTGGCCACATTATTGGAATGGTGTTGCATTCTTCACTAATCCCACAATCACTTTTGTTGCTCCTACCATCATCTAATCTTTCCTGGCATATTTAATTTGAGAGTATTTTGATTTGTGTCAGTTGTTGTAAAGATTTGACTGGCTTGTCTTTTTTCTATGGACCCAATCCTTATCAGTTGTTATTTCTGTTGTCATTCCCTAGCGGAGTCCAGTGAAGAAGTGGAACTAATTCATCTACCAGATCATTGTATTGTCTTGGCTGCTTTGCCTGGTTTAATAGCTTTATCTTAGCAATGCAGTTAACTAACTATATATAACTGGGTTTTCTGTCATCTCAGGCCAGTAGATTCCCCTGTGATCTACATTATCGACAAAACCAATGTTTCAAGTCACAACCCACTCCTATGTTGTGTTTGGAAAGTGAATACATTTATATTTAGTTTCATTTTATTCAAATGTTGTCATGATGATGAATTACCATCAAACACACAATGGAAGTTCTGTGGCATTTCAACTTTTTTCAAGAGAGAGAGAGACCAGAAAACTCATAACAATACTACCACATCACACCGAATTAAACTCTCGATGACTTATCACCTGTTTCAAATCACCTCATCAATCAGGAGTCTATAAACCGCATTACCCAGGCATCCAGAGAGTTGTCACCTCCCCTGCTGTTTCCCCCATCCTTCTGCCAACTCCTCTCGTCTTGTCTCTCTAATGTCTTCTCCCACTAATGGCATTAGAATGTCCTAGAGGGGGGTGGGGTGGTGGTGGTGGTGGGGGGGGGGGGGGGGGGGGTCGGGGGGAGACTCAGTATAATCATGACCAAACTCCTCCAAAAGGATGCAAAACCAAATGTACTGAATTTGATCAAAGCCCACTACTTTAAGATATCAATGAAGTAAACCAATAAGAAAGTCGTACAGATAGTACAATTATAAGAATTACAATAATATCTAGATAGAAATACTGTACACTCGCTTGTCTGATGATTCAGGTTCTAAATGATATCCTCCCCTGAAGTGTGTGTTTTTCAACTTTGATTTATTCACACCGAGTACTCACAGTTGCATTTCCACTTTAGAGGCTGCATGCAATGTTCCATCTGTTTATCAAAAGCTGATAGAGAAACTGTAATTCATCCTGGGATGAAGCTGCTCATTGCAGTCAGTGAACATGAAAATTGGATTCAGGTAGATAAGTCAATCTGTGGGCCGGATCATTTTATTGTTGACCTGAGAGAGAGAGAGAGAGAGAGAGAGAGAGAGAGAGAGAGAGAGAGAGAGAGAGAGAGAGAGAGAGAGAGAGAGAGAGAGAGAGAGAGAGAGAGAGAGAGAGAGAGAGGTGGGGCTGAGAGAGAGATGGCAGGAGAGAAAGGGAGGGAAGGAGGGACGAGAGAGGGAGAAAGGGAGAGAGAGGGAAGGAGGGAAGAGAGAGAGTGTGTGAGAATGAGAAAATGTGCTGATACATTAATTCCATTGACTGTATCAGTATAAAATAGTTTGTCTGTCTTGCGTAAATGAATTACTGCATTTATTATCTTACACACTCAATGTGTGGTGACATCTAGTATTCCTTTCACATAAAACAAACATCATTTTTCAATATTATACCATATTATGCTCCCTAGTCATCTCTGACTTGTTCCTTAAGTATAACTTGTGAGGATTGTAAATGAAATGTCATTACTTCCAACAAAGTTTTCTAGATGTATAATACAACTTATTAAATGTTTCAAAGTGTGTCTGATGAATGAATTTGCTGTGAAGTTTGCCATCACAACAAATCCGTCTTTACACACTTCCTGATAGATTATGTTTCTGAATGAACAAATTAAGCCTACAGTTTAAGTGCTTACACTGTAAGTCTTTAAAAGCATATTTAAAAGTTATTCTGTGATTATGCTCCGTAATTCAACGTTATGCGAGGAACATAATGAGCACTTTCCGAGGACCCTGTAATGCAATAAACTTTTTAATATAAAACTCTATAAGGTAATTGCAATGGCATACTCAATGGAGTACGTTTATCTTGGTCTTACACACTGGGATTTGAGAGAAAATTCACCTTGCGCTTAATCTTGTGTGCACTGGTGCATAGAGGAGGGGGGGGAAAAGTATTAAAAGGCAATATTTGAATACATTTTAATCAAAGAGAGGACAGATACAGATGCTGTTGAGGAGAAAATGCTCAGTGCAGTAAATAAGGCATCAGGCAAAGAGGGACTGGAGAGATAGCAGCACTGCCCTTAACAGAAATGGCATGTTTGAACTCCCTGCAAACAGGCAGCGTCAGATCAGGACCGACTCAACAAACCTCACAGAGCTTACAGGCAACACTCATGACTACTATGTGACTAACGTACATTCTTCAAAAAAACACATTTACGTTCTCCATCATTGCCTTGGACGAATACAAACAAACACTTTAGCATTTTCCCTGCAAAGGTAACTATATTTCAAAAGAACTAAAAGCTTTTTGGATTTGTTTGTGTCATGCGGTTCATGTAAGTGTGGTTTCAGCAACTGCATTGATTGACTGCCTGTGTTTCCTTGCCCCATATGTCTCTATCTGCATGGTCGGCATTTAACATAATTTAGTTCCATAAACACCAGATGTGACATTTAGCTCACTAACTGCAATTACACCTCCAACAATAGCGACGAGAATTGGTTAGCAGCTTAGCCGGTATTGATTTAACTATTGATTTCCATGTTTGTGCAGTTCTCTGCATTACTCTTAATTCACTTTCTGCTCATTGAATAGATTTCAAGGGTGAATTAAGTGACTGATTCAAAAAATGACCATATCCATTTTAAACACACCAACAATCATCAATCGATTTAAGTCAGTGGATCCAGTAATGTAATGCTTTGGATTTTACTGCCAGTGAATTCTTTGTTTGCCTGTTTGTTTTCTCAGGCTAATCCTATGGTAATCAGTATTTCGCAGTGATAAAACTAATTTTACCTTCATAAGCCTTTTCATGCAGTGGCATCCCAAGCTGGCCTCTCCTAGCCAGAAGATGGAGGACGCAGAGGATAACATTATTAGTAATGCGTTGTATCTGTCTTTGGGGTGCTCTGCTCTCACAATGAAGCAATTCAGCATTTTGCCTTGAAAAAGAAAAAAAGAAAAGAGGGATTATCACTATATAGTATATTGTGTGGGGCTTTTTGGGGGGGAGGGGGGGGGGGGGGGGGTTGTAGTGAGATTATCATGGCACACACACTCTCCCAGAAAGCAGGCTTGTCCCGGTGGGGAGGGATGGCAGCGATGGCCCTAGCTTGTTTGTTTATCGGAGGCTTGACAAGGCACATTTGTTATCAGCTCTCTCCAATAAAGCTCCTGTGTAACGGGAGATGCAGGAGGGCTGGGAGGCTCCACTGGAGAAGTCCAGACCAGGCTAGCTAGCGTTACTGTACCGGGTGTACCCTCACACTCCAACATGTTTTTTAAGGGGGGGGGGTTCTCATGTCAGAGGACAGTAAAAGGGTTAGTCCTGAGGAACACTTCATCATTTCCGGTAAAACATTCTGCCATAAATGAAGCACAGTATAAAGTCATATTTACATCATTATCAGATTATTTTCTGATTATTATAATACAATGTAGGTATAGAAGTAAATCATTTGACCTGGGAAGAAAAATCGCTTTTTTCAGTAGCACTATTTGAACAATGTCTCCTGTTCTACGACATAGAGGATGATCTTAATATCCTTTTTGTTTAATCTTTTTTTTATAGTGTTTTACATCTGGCATGTCAGCATAAAGCAGGAGTAGATACATTGTTTCTATACCATTTAAAATCCTATATTGATTGCCCTGCCTACAGTAAATCCCATGAAATCATCACTCAGTTTTTCACTCAGGACAAGACCAGGAGGAATACATTTAGCATATTGACAGATTTCTTTCAAATTATGACCTTCTCAAACCATAGATAGAAAATGTCAGTGGAAAGGGGGAAAAAGACGGACTATTTGCAATTCCCTCTCCCACCTTGAAGCTGGAGGACTGCATAATGACAGCCGTACAGCCTTCTTCCGGCTCCCATCCGGCATCCGGCCTCTAAACTTAGCCTCTGTGGCACGCAGGCTAACATTACAGTCCCCACATCAAAATTGGCAGCTTTATTTCCTGTTCCGATTAAGGGCTTTTATGTTAAGTTAACACACCAGCTTTAACACTCGACGATGCAATGAGATCACAGTGTTAGAACCATATATACCAGAGCCTCCCTATTTGAGTCAATCAGGAGCACCGGTCTTAATGTTTATTAGACTGAGGCCGTCCGACCAATTGTATTCATGCATTGTTGAAAATGTCTCTGCCTAATGATGTCATGATGACAATAGGAAAAGATTCACCCTAAGCTGATTGAATTAATTGTACTATTCCTTTTTTTTCCCATCAACACTGTTTGATTTCATTGTTCGTTAATCTTGTCAAGAGGGGATTTTTCCCAACCAGGTTTTTGAATGCAGATATGGTTAGTTAGCATCCTAGTGCCAAACAGATCCCCAAGGCTTTGTCTGCAGTCTTGTTAAACTGCTGGAATGCAATGGGTAGAGGACGGAGGACTATGTGTCTGTGTTGTAGCAGTACACCCTGTCACAAGCTTTTAAAAACATGTCCACACTAAGCAGCTGGCTGGGGACACTTTGTGTTTATGCTCGGTATGCTCAGCTGGTCCCAGGATGCGTCGCCTGGCTGTCCTCCCTCTAAAGCGCTCCTTGTGATCTGTAAAAAGCCACTTTTAGCATAATGAAACGTAGGAACCAATCACTGAGGACTCAGATGGAATGCAGGTTGACACCTAGTATATTTCCTGGTTGGGGAAAAGTCTAATGTGGTTTATATTCACATCCAGTCTTATAACGGCGTAAATAGGAGCAGGCAAGCCATGCAGATGCTACCCACCCGATATACACACATGTACACACACGCACACACACTATAGTACACATACACACACTCTTGTACGCATGCACGCACACATTCACAAGTGCGCACACACATGTACATAATGTACACAAACACACATGCACACACACATACACAGTTTTCGATGTGCAGTACTGAAGTGGTTTATGGCTAATGTCAAAATCTTTTTTCTTCTGGAATTGATTTTTTTCCATGGTTATCTCTCAGATAAAAGCCCAGATCTGGCCTTTCTGAGTTCTGTTCTGAGTGAGTCAACAGTACCCTGACGTAGTCATCCAAGAAGACACAATAGTGACATGTCCCAACATGCCTTAAGAATTCTGAGAGCATGAATGGGACATCTGTCCTGCAGGGTGCCAGTTTCTTTGCACAAAAACACATTTGTGTGTGACTCTTTTCATTTGCGGCTCCTCCGTACACCTACTGCCAGCACTCCTCTCTGCAGACTGGCAGAGGGGGACTCCAGCAGAGCTGTCACTCAAAGCTCCGGGAGAGCAGAAGCAGAGAGAACCTCGTCTGGCCTGCAATTTACTTGATGGTACTGTATTTAGCCCCCCTCTATAATTTCCTCTCTAACACTTGTGTTATTTCGGCAGAGTGGACTTTATTAACCCCTGCCAGCTCGACCCATTGTAGAATGGACTGAAGTGTTTGTCCCATGCTAGTCACATGTTTATGCATCTGGGGGGGGGGGGGGACGACGACTCTGAGGGGTTTGGCTAAAAACAACTGTGGTTGTATGTCACTCTAGTGCATCGTGGTCCTGCCGTCCTTTAAGAACAAATAACAAACGACCCTAGTACACCAGCCTCCCTCCTCTCCTCCCAGCTGCCCATACCGACACATACAGGTAATTTAAATCTAACAAACAGCTCATGAAACTCATGAAACGCAGCTTACCTTTTATTCCCCTCCCTCCCTCTCCACATAAGTGTGCCGTGCTCAATTTCCAGCTTCAGTGAGAATGAAGAAAGATAGAGGGAGAAAATTGGAAGTTTGGTTTAAAATGCAGACAGGCCTGGCTTTCTGCTTGACAGCCTGTGACATCTCCCCGCGCCACACTTTGCATGGCAGAATAGGTGCTTGTAATAGAATTTTCCCCACCGAGAAGGTTAATTACATTGCTTTCTATTTCCCCCCCCCCACCCACCCACCCACCTCTCTGAAAAAATGAAAATAAAACAAAAAAACATTACGCTTGCTGTCAGTGTCAGTGATTGAACTGCATTCCTCCCTGTCACCATCTTTACTCACAGTCTTAATTCTAGGTTAATGTCTCACATCATGCTGCATTACTGTTGGCTTTCTCAGGAAGTGATTGACAAGACAGCATATGAAGACAAAGCCAAATAGGTGGGATGTGGGCTGTGTCATGGTTATGAGGGAGAGAGGGAAATAATATTATTATATTAATATAACTAGGTAGTAGTGGGGATCACTCACCAAATCACATTGCTCACATTGCAGTATTTTGGCTTGACTAGCGAGTGTGTCATAGATTCTCAACAACGTTGAAATGTATTGACATGTCTTTTTCAGAATAAAGGTCTGAACATTTAGTCGGTTGCCGACTTGTTCCCATCTTCGCGAAAAGATGCCTGTTATTGTGAAGAGAAAGTCATAGTTGAACATGAAGTATTTTGTTGGAATGTTGTTGTTTGCTTTTTTAAAACAAACAATATTGATGAATAAACCTGATTCAGAGTTATTATCACGTGATTACTATTACTTTGTAATTACTAAACAAGAGTTATTATCACGTGATTACTATTACTTTGTAATTACTAAACAAGTAAATAAGCCAAAGCAATTTCTTCATTTGGCTTTCAGGTTTGCATTATTGTCTTTGACAATTCAAGTCAGGCTATAATAAGAAAATCACACAACTGCATTACTAGTCTATGCCTCCATCTCACACCCCAAAACTCAGATTGGTAGTTCCTACGGCGTCCCTGTCTCTTGAGAGTTTCTGTGGATTGCCACAGTGGAGAGAGTTTTATCACGTCATAGATAATCAAGCCCCCGAGTGTCCCTCCCTTTGATCTTCAGCTCTGAGTGGTATCACCGTGAACTACAGCGATGCAGGCTCCAAACACAGAGGTTGAGCATTCACAGTGGCGGTCAGGCCCTCCACAGGGCCCTCCGAGGTGGGCTAGAGGAGCAGGGTGAGTGGGAGGGCCTCCTCCACAGAACTACAGAGGGCGCCTCTCTCTGCCAGGCTCATCAACCTCCAGTTGCCATGGCGAAGGGGATTTCCACTGGCATAGGCAATATGGCCGAATGCCCAGGACCCTAGAGCTTATAGGCTACTGTATGTATGCAGTCTTCTCAGATAGATCATATTTTCTGCGTAGTTGACCATTTTGTAATGTTCTAATGTTTATTGACAGAACATGAGTTAGTCAACATATTATGAGTTAGTCAACATATCTCTAAAGCCTAATTGTCTTTGTCAACCATTCCTTTTGTGTGATGCTGTGAGATGTTGTAATGCTCTGCAGTAGGCTACGATGCTGACCATTGTCACCCTAATATATGCCAGAGGTATTCCCCAGTAATGGAGTCATTCAATCACTCTCGCTCCTCAATGGAGAAGATTAATTTGTAGATACTGTAAAGGTCACAATAAACCACCAGTGTGCTCTACTCCGCTGCATTGCTGCTGCTTTTGTATTCACTACAGTAACACATATAAAAGTGAAAGATGTGCAAATTTGTGATTATGTTGTCTGTGACCTTTTTGTTGGTTTGGAATCTGTAGGCTTCTGTTTAACTGAATTCACGCAGACTTCTTTGTTAGTATATGGAGCGCAGAAAACAACAATGTATCATATTCACGTTACCACTACTGCATACAGTAGGCCTACATTGCAGAAGAGAAATACAGACTAGGAATGAGGAAATGACCGAACCTGCTCTAATCTCCAAGAGGATTTAGCAACTACTGTAAAATTGTAGAGTAACACTCGACTGTACCTCACATTTACGTAGTCTATTGCAGATTATCACTGTCGGACTCTTCAAATTTAATCCAGCAATGTTATTTCGACCAGAGAGGGCCCAAACAATGAGAAGATTTGTATGTATTGTAATATTGAATAGATGAGGTAATCCAGAGTTTAATCAACCCTTTCAGAGGACTTACATCAATCTTTAAATCAAGAAGAATATAGGTTTTTAAAAATATGCAGCCAAACAATTTAAAAATGAGTTGGCAGGATGAGAGGAGGTGTTTAAATTCATCTCCACTCCTCTGACCACAGAGCTTTTTATTATTTTGTTGACGTAGGTTCATTTTAGATAAAAGCTTTCACAGACAAGAAAATGGTAAAGAAGAAAAATCCTGGGTTTATTTTTCTCTAAACTTAATTATATTTCTCAATGCTTGAGTGAGATTTTCAAGAGCATCTATCTGTAATAATGTAATAATTCATATTTATTAAGCATCTGCATAATAAAGATAAGGTATTCAATTAACCAAGCCATAAAAAGTCCATGGGATTAAATATTCATCATTTCACTAGCTTTGATTTCAAAATACGTAATACAAACATACTGATCTAGTGTAGTATTGTGAGTTGGGTAATGTTCCCCTCTTTTGAAGTCTATGAAGTGTTAACCAAAGCACCGCATGACAGGTAATAAATGTACTGACAAGTCAGAACAGACCTAGGACCAGCATGTCCATCCAAACACACTGTTACATTTATGGTAGGGGGTTATTGAGATGCCAAGTGTTAGTGGATATTGTATAATTGAAATATGGAAAAGAGGCTCTATTCGTGCTCAGCCATACATCACAGAATGTGTGAAGTGTATCCTACAAAGCTGGAGCAAGAGGAGATGTGTGAGCTAGACATGAAACACGTGTCATCTATAAAGTATATGTATGTGAAGGGTGTGAAGGACAGATGCAAGGTCCATTCCTCCAGTTATTATAATAAGACAAGTTGGTGTGTGTGTGTGTGTGTGTGCATGTGTGTGCCTGTGAGCCTGCTCGCCCCTCATTCACAACTCATCTTTTCACAACACAAACGTGCGTATGTGCTGTACCTTTCATGCAACGATGTTACAGTACATAAACATTGCTCAGACAGGCTACATTGAACTCAGTCCTTAGCCTCCCAGTCATGAAGGGAGCAAACCAAGCTCCCAGTCAACACTGCAGTCTTGGATCCAGGGATGTAGCTCGGGCTCTTAGGCCAGGCAGGGCACTGCATGACTGACCATCACTGGCAGCAGCGCCCTGCCACAGACTAGTCCCCCCTCTTATCTACCCCCTCACAATCATGCTGCTGCTCGGCTCCTACCTCCTACCTCGCGGTGCATAAGCAATATTTCCACCACCATCCTCCCCAAACCCTCCCCTGAGATGTATCTGGCTGTTGAAGTAGAAAATGAATATTTTACAGTTCACTTGCCTGATCAATTACCTACAAGCTGTTGCTGTATTTTGTGGCTGGTGGGAGAGAGAGAGTTTGTAGGTAGTGATAGAAGATGTCCACAGGGAAGCTCCCTACACACAACACAAACACAAGAGCATGGGAGTTGTGAATGAGATGGTGTCAAGTGAACCTCTCCTTGTCTGTATGCACAGAGTCGCTGGAATTGTTGCAAAACAAATTAAAGCTTTCAAATGTTAATTAGCGCTGGCTAATTTCTGGAGGTCACAGACACACTGGGCTGATTAGGAGTCGCTAAGTGCTCTTTGATTCGAGGCCAATTTGAATATTTACAAAAAAGATTCAACAGCGTATTCTGATTAAGATCTAACTGTAGAATGAGGGACGGCATTTCTTTTCTCTTTTTAATTTACCGAAGGTGAAGTCTTTGATTTACAATGCGAAGAGTAAAATAAAATACTTGATAATGAGGTCAACTTTTAACTTTTGACAGACCATACTTTGCTCAGTACTTTACCTCTCATTTACATAATCATAGAAACCATTAAGTCCTATTCATGTGTAATCATTTGGTATCTGCAATTTTAAGGCTCGCCAAACATTATAATCTGAACACATAATGACACCCGACAATTGTTTTTTGGGTTTTGATTTATGAGCAATACCATAAATGATCGGTACAGACAATCATCTTCAGTTGGACGGAAATGGTAAGTTAGACAAGCAATAGTCTTGTGTCACCATCTCATATGAAAGTGCTCTCGGGAGCAGCGATTGCTGTCACCCCTGGGAGAGGTCACGCTGCTGGGGAACAGTACTTACCTACTGTGTGATTTTATCATCATGTCTCTCTGCCAGCAGTTGATTGTCCTTTGAAATTAAATTAATCAAGTGTCTAAATTATGTTTCAATCAAACACATTCATTCTCCTCACAATCAACGTAGTGATTGTCAAAGGGTACAGAAGCAACAAAAGAAAAGAGGACGCCACTGGCAGTTTTTCAACTCATCCATGACATTCGAACCACGTATGTGCTAGTGCATATATAGTACACACAGCCAAATCCATTAGAATTTGAGTACTGTGTTATTTTGTATTGATCACATTGAACATTTTGTTTTCGAAGGTTACCGGGTAATATGGGTTTAGGTCACGCCAATACGGACCAAGCGAAAGGGAATAGTAAAAGGTTAAGCTCTAACTCCCCTGTGATTGAACAATGGCAATCAATTGATGAATCGAACCAATGCAATTTTATTCGGTTGATTACAGAAGCAAAACTCAGAGAAAAACCTCAGTAGGTTTGAGCATAGAGGCGAAGGCACCAAGAGAAAACTCACTCTGCTTTAACCAACCTAGGGCCAGGAATTCAGATGTAGGACAAACAAAGTCTAACTATCATCTTTTATCAAATAAAGATGACACAATAATCCCGGATCATAAGAATTGCTGGATTACTAAAGTAATCATCACGTTGGAAGTGATTGAAAGTCGGGTGGCTTGATTGAAGCTAGCAAAAAAGCTGATGACAATAAGGATCCTGTCATCGTGAATGTTTTGCTTTGATGAATTCTAGCGCTGTGTTTGTTTCTGACCGCAATCACGTTTTACCCGATTCATCATGCTCAACTATGCCAACAGGCCCTCATGCTCAATTTGTATGAATTCAGACCAAAACATTGCTCATGAGGTCCTGTTGACTATACATTTGATTATCTGTTCTGATCCTTTATTCAAATGACACAGCCCATAACAGACACACATGTACAACTTGCACAACTGCAGTTATGGTGAAAAACGGATTATTCTTAACCAGGTTTGATGAGAGAGAGAACCCAGCATATGGCATTTAGTTTCAAATCAAACCAAGATTGCTCACATAACTCCACAAATTAATCTCATAGGTAATCATGTTTGGATGAAGTCCAATTTAATAAAATCTTATAGAAAATAGATTGAAGAGAATCCGGAACTGAGAGTCCCTCCTGCTAAGACAGATGAGAAAGGTGGGTTCCTATTGTCTGTCAAAAGCCCAGTTCAACAAGACTTATCTCATATCCATCTCCATCTCATCAGAATGATTAGAACATATGCTGGGTGTTGAACCATTGAAATGTATTTCCGGTCAATCTTACTGTCATGTCTGTAACCTTGCATATTCAGTGGGTCTTCGTTTCCATGGACACCTCACATAGCAGAGCACTTGAACTCCTGAACAACTTATCTCTCTCTCTTTTTTCGGACAAAATTAATTGGCATTATAGAAAAGTCACAACACAATTAGTTGAATCTAATCTAATCTAATCTATTAGTCACAACACCTACAGTACAGTATTGATTGAGGTGCATAGTGATTGCAGCACAGCACCACATCTAGGAGCGCAAAAGTGATTTCAGAGTGCAAACGTTTTTACACTGTTTGCATATGGCATCTCCTTATATATGGATTGTTCGCTTCATTCAAAATGGTGGATCTCTTCACCAACACATATTTGTCATACAAACAAGTGGAGGTCGGTGGGGGTAGAAATTGGAGGACAACCTCCACCAGCTTCCACCATAGATAGATAGATAGATAGATAGATAGATAGATAGATAGATAGATAGATAGATAGATAGATAGATAGATGGATAGATAGATAGATAGATAGATAGATAGATAGACTTTATTTGTCATTGCTACAGTACAGGTACCAAACAACGAAATTTAGGAGGGGAGGCTCCCCTGGTGTTTAGGAAAGGAAAAAGAAACACATTTTAGAAAAAGCATAGATGCATAAAATCACAAGAAGGTAAGGAGCTGGTTTACATCAATAGAGGCTATGTACACAATCCACTGTACTATACTGCACAGATAGTCAACTAGGGTTGTCATATTTCACAAGAAAGTATTTTTTCACATTATTTTAAAGTGTCACAGTTTGCAGGCTTGAAAATGTACATGTTTGTGCCTCAGCACTAGCTGCCATACAATCCGTCCGGACTGTCCTGGGCCCAGAACTTAGGCCTTTTCTGTGTTCAGGGCCTTGACGGCCCTGTGGTAGAAGCTGTCCTTCAGTCTGTTTGTCTTAGCGGCCGGGGTCCTGTACCTCCTGTTCGAGGGCAGCTTGACAAAGTGTTCATGCCCAGGGTGGGTCGGGTCCTTGGAGATCTTGGAGGCCCTCCTGAGACAGCGTGTTTTGTACAGCTCCTCCAGAGAGGGGAGGGGGGCGCCGGTGATCTTCTGTGCTGTTCTCACGACTCTCTGTAGCTCGCTTCTCTCCGCTGCCGTGCAGCTGTGGAACCAGTTGGAGATGCCGAAGGTGAGGATGCTCTCCACAGCTCCATACCTGTCAACCCTCCCGTTTTTCCCGGGATTCTCCCGTATTTTACCTTTCTTTCCCGCTGTGCTCCCGTTTAAATATTTTCCCGTAAATCTCCCGTATTTTTAACCTATAATAAAATATAATTTATATATAATAATTGTTAGACGTTAGACGCATGCGCACAATCGCTATATCCATGTCAGAGTTGACTTGTCTCCTCTCGTTTCTTGGGCTGCGTTCGTAATTTTGCTCTGAGAGTGCCGGAACGCACACTAGGTGCAACGTCATAAAGGGACCAAGTAATTTGATTGGATAAGAGGCATTCCATGAGTGGTGATCAGATTTCCATAGCGTTTTTTACGAACACAGCCTCGATTATCGCTGTTTTGAAATGATCGCTGGTAGCTTTGCGCCGCTCTTTTCCCATTGACATCATGGTGTCAAGTAATGTATAAATAAATGTGCTGAATTTAGATGCCCTTTTGTGTTTTCATGCAGGGATGTTCAAAGTATTTTACTTTCAACCAGGTATCTGATTCTGACCACCTGTAGTCACTTACTTAATGTAGGAACTACTTAATTCTTGTTGCACTGAAGCAGGTGGTTGATTGACAGTGTATAGCTTTGTCTAAAATGTAAGGGGTATCCTATGGTTGTCTAGTGGTGATGTTAGGATTGACTGTGTGTACAGTCTAAATGTAAGAGGTATCCTATGGTTGTCTACTGGTGATGTTAGGATTGACTGTGTGTACAGTCTAAATGTAAGAGGTATCCTATGGTTGTCTAGTGGTGATGTTAGGATTGACTGTGTGTACAGTCTAAATGTAGGGGGTATGGTTTGTGGATGGTGGGGGGGGGAGAGGATGACCCGGGGGTGCGCAGGGGGGATATCCCTTATTTTCCCTTATTTTTTGGAAAATATCCCTTATTTTCAAATCCCAATGTTGACAGGTATGGCTTCCACTGGTACACACTCACATAGCAGGGGTGCACATAACTGGTGCGCCAGTGCGCATGCGTCGCCAAAATGCATGCTGCGCGGCAGATCAGCCGCATGAAGGCGCTCTTGCGCATGTCGTGTATTCTTATTGGTTATGAATCAAAGAACAGTTAGTTTAAGACAATTTAATCAGTTACAGGCAGATTTATACATTACATGCGTTCCCCATGGACCTCGGGTGGGAAGAGAACGCTCTCTCTCTCCCTCTCCCCGTTCCGCTCCAGAGGGGAGGGGCCAGCGTGCATGTGTGTCCCTGCCCAACCCCCAAAGGTCTCTGTTGGTCATCTGGTTGCCATAGAACCCTCACCGTTAGAGGGCATCATGTCCCCGCATGCCCTGGTATGTGTGTGTGTTCAAAACATACTACATATTCATACATAGATCATACATACTACAGAAATATACGACACATCCCCCCTCGGACCACCCAGAGGGTGTTCCGAAACTAAACTACCATAAAACAAAAACAAAAACACAAAACCCCACAAAACATCCCCCAAAATTTTTTTTTTAAAATAAAATTAAAAATTAAAAAATAAACAACAACAGACAGAAAAACTACACCAACACACAACACAAGAAGCACAATAACACAGACCAACCCAGGACCAGTATTAGGAACCAAAGATATCATAAACAAAAAATAAAAAACAACCAATAATAAAAAGAATTTTGAAAATAACAATCACAATTAAACTAAACACAGTTCATCATGCACAAATCAATACAGCAACTTCCAACGACCGATGTTTTCTTTGTCCTTGAAGCGTCAGGGTCAGAGGTTACTAGCACTTGTACCCAGTTGGAGAACAGCCTTTACCGCTGTCTCAGATTGATAACACTTTCATAGTCAGCAGCTTCCATTTTCGTTGCGCTAGGAACAGAACCTCTTTCCTATCTTTGCATAACCACTACATCACTTCTCAACTGACATCAATCACATACGATATAGAAATAAACAAACAATACACAAATAATGACATTCAGTTATCATAACACATAATTCTCCAACAGTAAGCATAGGACAAAGGGAATGCATTAATGCATAGATCTTCACCTCAGGTGAGGACTAGTCTTCTGAAAAGTTCATTAACGTGGACTGAGTGACTGATTTTCCAAAAACAGTCAATGAGGCCCTGCCTCCTAAGAAAGTCAAAAATCATGTCTGCTATAATAGGTGCTCCTATCTTAGCAAAATAAGTTTCCCATGCCCCTAAGACCGTTTCCAGCCATGCTATCATCTGCTGTCCATTCCCGTCGTTCCCTTTGATCTGCTGCTTCACTACCCTATTCATAGTCTTTAATCTTTTCCTAACTGGTCGTCGTCCGTCAGTGTCATTGAGGTTCAGGCAGCCGCCTGGTCCCCTCCCACGCTGATCAAGGTCTGGGGAGTCGCCCTCAGCATCATCTGAAGCATGGTGCAGGCACTCGCCAGCATCCCCAGTAGCACAGGTGTCCAGGCTTTGGACACTCCCAGGCTGGACCTCCAGACTGTCAACCCTCTCTGCTTCGTTAGTTTCTGGTTTATTGGCATCTGGACAGCTTTCCACTGTCCCCTCGGTTTCAGGCACTGCCGGTAATGTCACTGGCTGTAACACTGGCATTGCCACTGGCTCTGGCAACACCACAGCATCTCCTCGTAGCTCCTCCTTCTCAGGTTCTCTGGGGACCTCGGCACCTGTTGGCACAACATCCTGCCTACTCTGTACATCCACCCCCCTGTCCACCACCCGTGGCCCTATTGGGGTAGGGATATGCCCAGACACCACTGGTGTACCCACTCTGATGTTGTTTCTCCAACAGACCCCACATTGACCTAAAGCATGGTCAATCTGTTCCATCAAATATGGACTCCAAAACCCATATTTCTTGGTAATCTTGCGTCTTACCTCCCCCCTAGCCACATGTGCTAATCCATGAGCTTCCTGTATTAACATGCCTAATAAATCTGAGGGTGCTACAACCAACCCCTCATGATTCCTCCATAGACCTGTGTCATCCTGACTTGCCCCCCTTGCTAGCCAAACGCTCTTGTCTAACGTAGTTACTCTACTCTGTAACATCAATAAATCCTCAAGTGTGACCATGCCCTGTAATTGCTTTTCATGTGTGACCAGAAGACCTTTACCTGCCTTGTCTGCTCCTGTAATGGCTTTGGCTGCATCCTCTGCAGCCCTGTTACCTTGTGTGACATGTGATGAGTCAGACCTGTGTGTGGCACACTTCACTATGGCTAATTCCTTTGGCTTCATCATGGCTTGTAACAGCTTCATGATCTGTGCGTGATGCTGTATAGGCGTACCATCAGTTCTCTTAAAACCCCGCCCCCTCCATACAGCTCCATTAAAATGACAAACATTATGTGCATAGGCAGAGTCGGTGTACACTGTCACTCTCCGTCCGGTTCCCAAGTTGCATGCTTCTGTGAGGGCAATCAATTCAGCCAACTGAGCCGAGCAAGGCTGAGGAACTGCCTCAGCCTGTTCTACAATAAACTTTGAATTTTGTGCTTTAACTAAGGAATACCCAGCGCACAAAGTTTCTCCTACCCCGTAACAAGACCCATCAACCCAATATTCTATATCAGCTCCCTTTAAAGGCAAAGCTTGTAGGTCTGTTCTATGCTTAATCACTCTGGCTGTCGATGGAACCTGAGCACCGGATGGCATCGTCACCTGACAGCCGTCAGGTGTGCATTTTACTGTACAGTTCAATTGGCATAGAGCATCTCTCCCTAGCAGCCCTGTTGGCGTGTGTTCTGACACAAGTGTTGACAGAGTTGCTCTCTGTCCCTTGTACTCTAAGTCTACAAGCTCAGTTGTAGGAATCAGCTGTTTAATTCCCTCAAATCCGATTGTCTTCACATATTCTCTAGACATAGGGAGGTGCGTGGCGCCTTCAGGCTTCTTTGTCACCACCAGCTGGCACCTCCCACTCGGATCTTCCGGGCACCCCTATAGGCCAGCTGCTGGGCCTCCGTAAGGGTTCATCACTCCTGGAGCAGGTGTAGTAGGGGGCCAATATCCTCCTCCTTGGCTCCCCCCTGCGCCCCCCTGGGGCCTGTTGCAGCAGGCACAGGCTAGATGTCCATTCTGGTCGCATTGGCATGGTTCTAGCATCTCCTTCCCTGCTGCTGTCCATCCCCCTGGTGGTGGTCCTTGGCCAGGCTGTGTGTACATCTGGTATGGAACCGCTTGCACCCCTGGTGGTCCTTGTGGGTATGGATACCCCCCTTGTGGCCCCTGTGGGTAGGACTGGTAAGTAGCAGGATACCCCCCTTGTGGCCCCTGTGAGTAGGACTGGTAAGTAGCAGTCTGCACTCCAGGTGGCTGTTGCTGTGGGGCTAAAGCCTGCACTCCCTCTATGTTCCTCTCGCTTTCAGTCAATTGCAAATGAGTCAATATTCTGAGGGATTCTTCGTCTCGTGCCTTCTGTATCTGAATGTTCTTTCGATATAACTCAACTTGATGAGCTACGTGGTCTATATAAACAGCTTTGTTCATGTGTCGTAGCCCCACCACTTCTGCTAGCTTATCCTTAACTGGGGTAGGAAGCCCTTCTTGTATTTTTTCCCTGATTATGGATTTTTCTAAGGGGTTATCTTCAGCGTCTTTCCCTGTCACACTTCTCCATTGAGTGTGCACACGGGCAACATAACCCCTGGGATTCTCATCCCCCCCCAGTGGCTTCACAATGATATTGTCTGGGTGAATGTGAGTAGGGTAGGTCTCTCTGATTGCTTTCCACAGCCTGCCTCTGTTTGCTGCGAAGAGCTCTGGATCATAAACTGATGTATTGATATATCTATGAAGTCCTGCCTTCATCAATATTTCCTGCATTGTATCCAATCCTGCAATAAAAGCTAAGAGTCTTTTCAGGTCTCCCATCGCGGCCTGCGTTCCTGTCAGTATCACGTCGACCTCTCGCGTCCACGAATGTCCTCCCTCTTGAAGAACTGGGAGTGTCTCGATCACTTCAGACAAATCTGTATGATGCCACGGATGATATTCCATCTTGTTACCCCGAATCAGCACTGGACAGTTCTTTAATGTATTTGATGACATTCGGTGACAATCTCCCTCTTTCTCCGGGCGTCTTCTCCCACCTTTCCTTTCGGCTGTGGCTATCATCTTCCTGACCTGCGCGTTGTAGCCTCCATCTGCATTGTCGTCATCACTTGAGTCTTCACTGCCATCTTCGCTGTCATCTTCCTCGTCACTCCTGTCGTCCCCTTTTCCCCTTGGCTCCTTCTTCTTCTTCTGGGAATGATCCTCCAGTGCCTTAGCATATGGAGGGGGACTGGAGGCAGGACACAGGTCTGGGGATGAAATGTTCAGTTTCTGTTCCAGTGTTCTGGCCAATTCTTTTTTCTTTTCCGGTTCCATCTGAGCTATTTTCTGTCCCTCTACCTTAAATAGATCTAAAATAGCTAACTCTAACTTGCGTTTCTCTGATCTAATCTTTCCTCTTTGATGTGCTTTGTGCCCATTGATAAGTATCTCCAATGTTGCAATTAATTGTAAATTAATGCTGCCCTCTTTCGGCCACGGCTGTTCAATGTATGCCCAACGGCTATTCCATTTCGTAGACATTTTGCTAATTTCCCTAACAAGAGGATTCATTTTTTCCACTACAGCCATAGGGGATAACGTAGCCAACATTCCACGATGTTCACTAATATCTTTTAACAGCTTCGTGGAATTCGACCCCATTCTACTTGCTCAATATGCTGACAATATTCTATATTAGATAAGGTGTACGCTTCTTACAACCCACCTTCCTATTGTCTTGTTTGCTAAACAAATGCTAGTCCAATATAACTGTATTAACCGTCCCCACAAAACCCTGCAACTCAGAATAACAGATTTGCCTCTTGTGTATGTCAGTGCAGTATTAACTTAAATCTAATAGCTGTGTAAGTACTTTATACTTAAATGTGTTTCCTAATTGTTTATGAATATGTGTCACTTGATTACTCATTCAATACTAATTACAGTTCTGGTCAACACAATTATTAAATCACAATGGCTGGTCACACCTAAGTATTCACTGATCCACAAAAACCCTTTTACTGCTCAACTATCAAATATGTACTATTCTGCTATTCCTTAATCAAACACTGTGGAAATGACCTAACTAAAATAAAATATGTAAATTACAAATATTAATTACAACCTGTAAATAAATCAACTGTTAAATGAAAGGAATGAATGATTAGTTATTAATTACAACCTGTAAAGAAATCGACTCGTTAAGTGAAAGGAATGAATGATTAGTTAGAATTATTCATTGACACTTCATTGATGCAAACCTGTGAAGTCATTCAGCTATTTATCAAAATATCAAAAAAGGAATGATTATCATTAGATTATCACAAAACAATTGATCAAAGTTTTGTGAAACAGATAATGAATGATCTGAATAATTAATTCAACCAATTAGTAATTAATTAAATTAATTAAAGTAATTTAATATAGAACAATCATTTAAAAACATCAATCTATGAGTGATCTCTACAGATCTCTCGTCAACATTCTATGCAAGCAGGCAGGGCCGTTTTATTGGGGTCTGTGACCCTGCTGTGATTCTGCTCAGGGAAAGCAGCCTTGTCTAGGCTCACGCACAAATTGCCTCATATGCTTTGAATCTAACCTAAAGTCACAATCTATCTTTACTTTTAACAAACTATGACAAATATCTTTAAACTACTTTAAATCCCCCGATGATCAATTCACTATCTTTCTATCTTTGAATCACTACAATCTATGTAATGCAACAATCACACGCAACGTGTCTGTATGTTTGAACAACAGGAGAAGAAGGAGGAGAGGGAGGGGCTAGTCTTTGTCCTTCTCTGTGGGGAAACCCGCCGTGGACTCCCAGATCAATCTTTACAACATAACATTGCTTTTCCACAATAATGCCATCTTCCACGACACAACAACTTCACGATTATCTTTCAATCCAGTTAGACTATTATTTATCTCATTCAAATATTCTACAATGCAGTCTCTTCACAGAGATATCTAGGCTTCTTTGTGTCCGCGTGTCTGCGCGCGTGCCCGAGCGTGCGTGTTATCGCTCCGCTTACACAGGACAACACAAATGGCGTCTACGCTCTGCTGACAGTACACTGCAAATGGCCGCCCACACAATGGCGTCCCTTCAAACAGACAAAAGAGCCTCACATGTTCTCCACTGCTACAATACAAAACAGACTACCCAGTCCACCCACACTCCAACACATAAACACAACCTCACCGAATTTTACACAGACACACACGATATTCCAATACCGTACAAACAAACCTTACCATCAAACACTATATTTTACAAAAAACGGGCTTCAAAGTCCGGCTCTCACCACCCACCCATCAAAGATTATGAAAAGTTTGTTTCTATTCCAACAAGATTACCGTTACACAGATTCTTTTGACTATAACTTATCTGAGATTTACAGTCTATTTTAAACACACCAATCGACTAGAGAGCGATCTCTGCAGAAACCTACCTTCTTCGTTAGATTGAAGTTTGCAAAATACTGTAAATTAAGCTATATTATCTCCGTTGCTTGCTCGCCATTACTGTCGTGTATTCTTATTGGTTATGAATCAAAGAACAGTTAGTTTAAGACAATTTAATCAGTTACAGGCAGATTTATACATTACATGCGTTCCCCATGGACCTCGGGTGGGAAGAGAACGCTCTCTCTCTCCCTCTCCCCGTTCCGCTCCAGAGGGGAGGGGCCAGCGTGCATGTGTGTCCCTGCCCAACCCCCAAAGGTCTCTGTTGGTCATCTGGTTGCCATAGAACCCTCACCGTTAGAGGGCATCATGTCCCCGCATGCCCTGGTATGTGTGTGTGTTCAAAACATACTACATATTCATACATAGATCATACATACTACAGAAATATACGACACGCACCAACAGCTGGAACCGCTGGGAGAGGAATTTACTTCCTCAAAATCCAACTCCTGACTGCTGACTTCTGCATCACTGCAAGCCCCACTAAGTAACTATTTGCCGTCCCCTCAGCCGAAGGCCCGACGAGTAATCCATCACAACAGTCGACCAACGACGACCACGCGACTCCCCTCACGAAAACATTCGGAAAGTATCGTAACTCGTACTTTCATTCCGCGTATCGCGTATCGCGTATCGCACGGTTATCACGCCGCCACGTGAAAATTCAGTCCCGAACGACTCGTCGCTAAAAGGAAAAACAACACCAAGGGACACGTTTCTTTTCTCTGAAGCTTTCAAACGTGCAGACGTTTGTTTTACAGCTTCATGATCGCACCTCGACCCCTGACCCAGGGAATATGGTTGGGAATTCTATAAAAAAAATAAAAAAATACTTTGTTGCACAATCAAAATAATGAGCTACAACATCCTCTACCATGGTTGAAATTGAGGACAGTGATAACAGCAGTCAAGAGAGCAGTGATGATGATGATTAAGCTTGTAGCATAAATAAATGCTTAGGCTGTAACTTTTTGTTGAAAAGTACAGAACAGAGCAGTGCTTAAAGAGATGTCCATTTATTTCAGTGTGTTTAAAGAACAGACATTCAGTTAGTGCTTAAAGAGATGTCAGTTGATTTCATTGTGTTTAAAGGAGTCTGACAGACGTTCATGCTTAAAGAGCAGTCATTTGATTTTGCATTTGTTTTGTTTTGCACACAATCATTTGTTCGTTCATCTTTATCTATGAATAAATGTAGTTTTGCTAATATAAGTTATCCATGTATCCCTTTTTTATCCATCCTGTGGGACGGGTCGTGACTCGCGAGCTCGGGGAGCACCAAGCAGCATCCCTAGGTGCTCCTCTGAGCACTGGCCCCAAAAAGTTATGTGCACCCGGGTCTGCACA
Organism: Nansenia antarctica; assembly: GCF_963989245.1. Classification (NCBI taxonomy): domain Eukaryota; kingdom Metazoa; phylum Chordata; class Actinopteri; order Argentiniformes; family Microstomatidae; genus Nansenia; species Nansenia antarctica. Next base: position 48,789,505 of record NC_137688.1, on the reverse strand, counting down.
TATGAAAGATTACAGAATCATTTCTTGCCTCACAATTCAAACACCATGCTGAGGTAACTGAAAAATACCATGATAGGATTCTCTGGTAGACAGCATAGGAATGCAATTATTGTGAAATTGCATTCATAGCTGTATGATATGATATTAGCATGAGGCTGAATTATCTAGTGCTTTGTGCATGTGATGCTTACTCTCCAGGCCTGCATGCTGTTTATTCTGGTTTGTCAAATAAACAAATCCAAACCGAAAAACTACACATCACGCTGCCCCCCCAACCCCCCCTAACCAGACAATCAGAACGCATCAATCATGTCAAAAAAAAATGCATTTCATTTGAATTCCTGGTTGTTTTTAGTTTCCCTCTGCGATATGATCAAATAATCCTCCTGCAATGTGATTTATTTTACAAATAAATCCTGATCACGATAGACCCTGGTATAGCAGGGAAGCCTGGTCATCAAACTAACATCCTTAGCCCAGGTATTTTTATTTTAAGTGGAGGGGAGAGGAGAGGAGAGGAATTAATGGAATCGTCCCATTCAAAGGATATGTTCACATAATTACACATGGCCCTGTTCAATCAAAGGTGCAAGTAAGGATTTTAGCCTTACGGAGCAAGCGTTCCTCAGTGTTGTACCATTGTTAAAGCTAAAGTGGATATTTACCACAGCACCTAATTGATTGTTTTCTTTATTTTCTTCAAAAGGGATTTCATGAGCCGAACTCATTTATCTAATACCGCACACGTTGAATAGAATTAGCATTCTATCTAAATCACGAACTTCTTTGGCTATTACATTAAGATCCGAAGAGTCTGATTTGGTTTGTCGTCAAGATAACGTGTGTTGTGCTTTTATCTTGTGACCGACTGAGAGAGTGCAGGATTTTCAATCCTATTTCAGCACCAGAGGAATATCAAGATGTACCACTTTATATACAAGTACCCTAGTAAGGTTACAGCACGTTTTGGCATCTTAAAGGTTCATGATTGTTACATTGACATCTTATACAGTGATAGTAATAGTCATAATAAATACATATTACTGATAGTCTCAGTCATTACATTAGGTATACATTGCTTTGTTTCCCCCTCTCTACATTTCATCCATAGGCTAGGCAGAATGATCATTCATCTTTTATTTATTTATTCAAATATACTGCATGGACTTCAAAGTGCATTGAAAACAGATTCCGTTAGCCTTCACTATAGTTGAATGGCCATGGGAGGTGGTGATAGGTTTAACTAAGCACAGTGAGAGAGAGGTAACTGATATTGATTCTACTTATTGGATTATTGAAACACTGAGGGCAAAGCTCAGGAGTCAGCCCTCGAGTTGACGACAGCCAAAAGTGTCAGAGAGAGTGTGAGACAGAGACAGAGAAAAAAGAGAGAGAGGGGGAAGGGGGTTGATAGAGAAGGAGAGAGGGGGGGAGTGATGTACATAGAGGGACTGAGAGATTATAGACAGGGAGAGAGATTGAGAGAGAAGTCAGGGAGAGGGGGAAGAATCTTTGCTGTTGGTTCTTAGCAAGATAAATAATAATCAAATGGTTCTGCCCTGAAACGAAACATGTTGATATGAGAGAAGGATGGGGGGTTGGTGAGGGAAGAGAGAAGGAGGGAGGATAGAGAGTCATATACATGTTGAGAGAGAGAGAGAGAGAGAGAGAGAGAGAGAGAGAGAGAGAGAGAGAGAGAGAGAGAGAGAGAGAAGAAGGAGGGAGGTAGGGAGAGGGTCATACTGATGAAGTCTTCTTCTGGACTGTTGGTGGGGGGCTAGATAAACAGAGAAGCAGAGGGCATAGTGGAAAAAAGGTTTGTGATAGCAGAACATATCCTTGTGTCCTCAAGTGGAGCTTAGCGTATTTGCATCTTAGTTGCGTTTCTCTTTGAAGATTCAAAGGTTCCTCTCTTGCCTGGACATTTTGGCTTTTGCATTCTCCAATCTCTAGAAGAGAGTATCATCATTGTCACTGTAGAGCATGTGTATGTGCGTGTGTATGTGTGCATGCATGTACTTGCACATAATGGTTGGATGGGTGAATGCTGAACAAAAAGGAATTGTCAGTAAGAACTAAGAAGTGTCTTTTATTCTTTTCTTTGACTGAGAACACATCAACATGAATGGTGCCTCAGCAGAAATATGTATAGGATTCCCTGTTTGTTGTATAGGTTGGCTCAGATTATTTAGTCGCATAATCTACAGGTCAACAGAAACTGATGACGGGTACAGATTTCTGAGACTCATAATAATGATAGTATTTAATGGCACGTTCAGCATTATTAGAACGCCAAATCTCTAAACTTGGGGGGGGAAAGCAAAATAAAAAGTACCTTCTTGAATAGGGTCAAAAAAATCAAAGAAGTAAAATGAGCAATGGTTACCACCATGCAAAGAATGTGCACATTTTATGTGCGCAAGTTAATTATGCCACTTCAGAGGAGCTTGTGAAAGGATAAGGAAAGCTGCATAAATTTAGCTGTAATCCAGGCAGCCAGAACTCATTTGCAGGGATGGTCTTATCTGAGCACTGCAGCTTTCTCACAAAATTAACCTTGGATATTTGGGCCCAATTCAGCGAGCGTTTGATTCTCCCTCCCTCTCTCTCTCTCTCTCTCTCTCTCTCTCTCTCTCTCTCTCTCTCTCTCTCTCTCTCTCTCTCTCTCTCTTTCTCTCTCTCTTTCTGTCCCTCTCTCTCTCTCTCCTTCTCTTCTCTCTCTCAATCCCTCCCTCTACCACATCTCTCGTTCACTCTCTGTACATCACTCCCTCTCTCCCTCTCTATCAATCCCTCTCTTGTGTCACACTCTCTCTCTCTCTCTCTCTCTCTCTCTCCCTCCCTCCATCCATCTCTCCCCCTCCCACCCCCCCTCTCTCTCAGAGGCTCTCTGTAATACACATTGAATACAGCAGGCTGTTGAGGAGTTTATCACCGCAATGTTTGACTAAATAAATAAACAAGCAAAAAGCTCGAGTCTGAGAGCATGTCAGTGGGTTTGTGGGAATGCGTGTGTCCTTCAGGTTCCATCTGGGAATAAGTCCTACTGAGCTGCTCCTGTCCTTCTTCCCTAGGAGGAAGGGGAGACCATGTCTGTCTCTCATGTTGTAGTCCTGCTCTTTCTTGGCACCATTGCAATGAAACAGTTACTGTAGGCGAGGGAGCTGGCCAATTGTTTAGCTGTGGACTGGGCTAATCTTTTTACTGTTTGGTTGAAGTCTCATGTTGTGCTCTTATGCTGAGGACAACACTAATCTTGAAAACGATTACCAATAAAACATCTGCTTTGAAATGACAATTAAATAGAGAGACAATTCCCAACAGACGATGGTTTAACCCTATGCCTCCAACAGAGGGTTATTAGTGGAAGTACTTGTAAGGAGAGTCTTAAGGATGAGTCTCTTTTAGTTTCTCTTCCATGAACATATTGTACTGTTTTGTGCTGTGTTTTCATAACCGATGCATGTTGGGTTCATTCTAGAATGTTCACCCCAAATACTGAATACTAATTCCAATCTCTCAAACAGGGTTGGGGTCAATTTGATTTCAATTCAGGAAGTGATTTAAATAAAAATTTCAAGGACGGAAATGTATTCAAAAACATGTATTCTTTTTTCTCAGCGTTTATTGAGATTTTTTTTTTTTAAATACTAACCTATATTTACAACCATTGAAATTTTAAATTTCTATTTAATTCCTAAACTGACTGATGTGAAATTCAACCTCAACCCTATACTCTACCTAAAAACATTTGTCAAACAGCCACTCTTACAGTGCTCTCTATATCATGTGTCCATTTGGTACTCAAGGCTAAGACAGGAACTCGTGACCTTTTAAGTACATCACTTTAGCTTTGATCTTTCCAGATGTCATTAACATCTACTTTCCAGTAAGGAGTCAAGTGTATTCAGTACCAAAAGTAATCATATGCATTAAACATAATTCATTATTGATAAATCACACACCTCAATGGTCTCATCAATCTACATAGAATCTGGTCACATACTCAGCAAACTGTTGGTGATTAAGTTTTTACAGAGAATCATAGCTAGTACTCCCATTCATCCTTGATGTACAAAATTCATATTTCTGTCACAACCTTCCTCTGACACTTTCAAGTTTATACCACAGCATAGGATTCTAGAGAAAATCAAAGAGTACAGTACCAAAGTCTTTCTAAACCAGTCTCCAAACACACACATACACACACTACAGTATCATCCTTACTGCCTGCTCCTCTCAAATCATCCTGCGAGGCGTCACCTGGAGACTGATCGCCCTGACAACGTCACCTGTCCTCATCTGTAACACTAATGTTCCTGTCAGATGATGGCAACAGAGAACATAAATCAGGCCTTCTGCCTGGCCACTAATGGGACACCTCCTAATGTATGTATATCCCTCTCAAATGCATTCAGCTCACTGGAAACATATGCTAATCATGCCTGTGTCCATGAGGCATGAGTCTTCAAAATTGCCCCCCCCCCCAAATATCTAAAATTAAGATGTTATTTTCCCTTATTTTTCCCTAACCCTATTTTTTTTTTTATCTAAGAGAGGCTTTGGAGTGCTAAAGCTCCTCATGTGCTCTAACTTCCTCTGAAATTCCTTTCCTAAGTCTTCTTCTCTGAGAAAGTGTACAGAATGACATGTCCTCCCCCAACCAAGGGTAAAGTGTTGGGGGAACAGATGTACCCTTTGGCTTCTTAAGAGTTTTCATTCTTAATACCGTCAAACTTATATTCTTTATGCGCAGTTGCGAAAGCAATGTGCTTTATAAAATGTAACGGATGTGCCGATCAATGCGAGGAGGTTATTTGCAGTCACAAGAAAGTTGTGTATGGGACATTCTTAAATGAAAGAGATGCAATGAGAGACAGTTCACACTCTCCATTTCAATATACAGGTAAGCCTGTGTTAGAATGAAATTCTTTCTAAGGCATCTGTTTAATTCTGTTTAACTTAACTGACGTGGTTCCCAAGACCCATGTGTACAAGATGTGTTATGGCCTTCTTATTTACCACAGACTATAAGACACTGTTCATTCCTTTGTTCCTTGTTCAATGCTGGCTGACCATGGCAGTGACCAGTCAGTCGTATGAGCCCAGATCGATCTGAATAAATTGTCTTAATCCAACTTTCCCTTGAGCATCAACTTTATTCCTCATCCATTTGGATTTTATACTCCAATATCAGAAATCCTCATTATAGCCTATCAATGTGTAGTGTACAGGTAAGCCTATCAATGCAAGTTGAAGCTTGGCATCACTGCTACTTTCCATAAGCCAATGGAGACTTGAGTCAATGGTATGAATATCCATATGTCCTATACACAACTATACTGCCTGTACCCGCATCCTCACATTTCACCGCAGTACAAATTCTGGGGGCTGGCTGAACTACTTGGGATTCCTGTAAGAGTCATGACATTTAAAGCGTCTCTCTATCTCATCTCTGTGGTGCATTCATACAAACAAACAGTGTGATGGATGGATGTTAATTAGCTAGAACTGCACACAGAAAATACGCCATCCCCCAAAACCGACAGATGTGTCTTCTTCACAGGGAGTTATGACGAGTTGCTCCTCTGCTGCAGTCAATGAAGGACTACCACATGTTTATGCAATTAGCCACCAAATGCGCAGGAGTTCACATTCACAGTAAGAGGCTGTCACACCTTGAGCCGAAAGGTGCTTCAAATGATAGTTTGCCACCTGGAATACTGTCTGGTTTACTGACTGATTGATTGATTGATTTTGAGATAATACATAAAACCGATTAAGAACAATCCATTGTAAGAGTAAGGTACATGTGGTTTAAGATGTCTATAGAGGACTTTAGATCTATAGATCAATTTAACTGCAACGTTTTTGCTGATGACCTTAAGTTGCTAAACTTTCGACCAAGCAACAGAATCATGTCCAGTACAGTATTGTAGCGGATGGCTGTGGCTGTGGGCAGCATCACACAAGGACATGGCCAGCCTGAGACCTAGCACGAGAACAGCTGTGCCTTTTTACCTACTATAAGAGCCGCCTCAGGGATCAAATGACCCCCTCTTTTTCAATGCAAAGCTGCTGTGTTTACACACCACTAGTTGGCCGCTTGTAAATTGGCCTACTTCCTACACAGAAAAACGGCAAAATAGCTTTATACTAGCTTATCCTGATATGATTTAGAAAATGTAAGGATACTGGGTGGTAGAACGCACATATCTGGGAAAAGTCATGAAAGGAGGGTCCTGAAATGTGATCGAGTGCAAAGATATAACATTTTTCTTTACTCATGGCTGATTAAGTGCTAGAAGTAGTGTCGCCACTCGCCCCACCAACGCTGAGGTTTGGTCGGGTCATAGTTCTAACGCTGCTTCATGAGTACTGTTACGTCCACATGTGTCCTTGTTGTGTTTTGTCGTATATTTTCTACTTAAACACACACATGCATAGATAGTATGATAGGGGCCATATATATGCTGAAGGGGAGTGTTGTGCAATGTTGTGCAAATAGCCCCCTGAGTGTTGTGCAATGGCTCTTGTAATCTGACCAGCCCTCGGACTTGGGGCCATGGTGACATCACAGGGGACGGCCCTCATGACCATCTAGATAGGGTGATAGGCTGTGGCCTGTGACTGTATTTGCATATTGTTGATGAATAGGGGTGAGACCCAAGGGGGGGCCTCTTTTCCAGCCCAGGCCCACGGAGAACACATGTAATGTATATATCTGTCTGTAACTCTGATTAAATTGTCTTAAACTCAATAACTGTTCTTTGATTCATAACCAATAAGAGAAATACACAACACTAATGGCGAGCCTAGCCCCGGAGATAAATATAGCTTAATTTACAGTATTTTGCAAACTCTTCAATCCAACGAAGAAGGTAGGTTTTCTGCAGAGACCCCTCTCTAGTCGATTGGTGTGTTCAAAATAGACTGTAAATCTCAGATAAGTTATAGTCAAAAGAATCTTGTGTAACGTTAATCTTGTTGGAATAGAAACAAACCTTTCATAATCTTTAATAAGCCTGGGTTGGTGATAAGGGCCGAATTTGGTAATTCGCTTTTTTGTGTAAAAATTGTGTTAACATATTAGTTGGGTAACTAATAGTGGTATTACGGAATATCGTGAGTGTGTGTGTAAAATTGTGTTCTGATAAAGTGTAACAAGTCTGTTTTGTAAGAAAGAGCATTATTGTAGAACTGTAGCAGAAGTGTGTGCAGAGCCCTTTAGAAAGAAGCAGACGCCATTTTCCATTGCTCTTTGTCCTTGAGGAAGGACACACACAGGCCATCTCTATGAGGAAAACGTGAATGCATTGTAGAATATTTGAATGAGATAAATAATAGTTTAACTGGATTGAAAGATAATCGTGAAATTGTTGTGTCGTGGAAAATAACATTATTGTGGAAAGCAATGTTATGTTGTAAAGATTAATCTAAGAGTCCACAGCGGTTTTCTTCAGAGGCGGTAAGTAAGACAAAGGATTGTTAAATCGCCTTCTCCCCCCTTTGTCCTCCATTTTTCAAACACACACGCGCACAATAGGCTATAGTATCGTACATGCAGCAGAAAGCCCTTGTAGACGAAAGGGAAGCTGAATTTGATTGTTGCATAAAAGATAAAGTTAAATCCATTCATATAAAGATTGTAGTAATTTAGAGATAGAAGGAAAGTCAATTGACCAGTGGGATAGAGTGGTTTAGAGACATTTCATTGACAGGTCTGGTGAAGGAGCTGGCGCATGCGCGTTAGCCGGAGCACAGCTCCGCCTGCTGGACAAAATACGACAAGACATTTTAAAACACTAATCCTCAGTGACATACATCTGAGGTCGATGAAACAGTCCGATACATTAATAAATGGATGGTTATAAATGATTGTAATATATTACATTACTTTAATTAATTTAATTAATTACAAATTGAATTAATTATTCAGATCATTTTATTTTTCTGTTTTCACAAAACTTTGATCAATTGTTTTGTGACAATCTAATGATAACCATTCCTTTGTTTGATATGTTGATAATAGCTAATTGACTTCACAGGTTTACATCAATGAAGTGTCAATGAATAATTCTAACTAATCATTCATTCCTTTCACTAACAAGTTGATTTCTTTACAGATTGTAATTAATAATTAATCATTTTCCAAATAACAAGTCGATTTCATTACAGGTTATAATTAATATTTGTAATTTACATCTTTTATTTCAAGTTAGGTCATGTCCACAGCTTTTGATTAGGAATAGCAGAATAGTTTGTATTGATAATTAAGCAGTAAAAGGGTTTTTGTAAATCAGTGAATACTTAGGTGTTGACCAGCCTTTGTGATTTGATAATTGTGTTGACCAGAACTGTAATTAGTATTGAATGAGTAATTAAGTGACACATATTCATAAACAATTAGGAAACACATTTAAGTATAAAGTACATACACAGATATTAGATTTAAGTTAATACTGCACTGACATACACAAGAGGCAAATCTGTTGTTCTGGGTTGTAGTGGTTTTGTGTGGACGGTTAATACAGTTAAATTGGACTAGCATTTGTTTAGCAAATAAGGCAAAATAAGGTGGGTTGTAAGAAGCGTACACCTTATCTAATATAGAATATTGTCAGCATATTGAGCAAGTAGAATGGGGTCAAATTCAACGAAGCTGTTAAAAGATATTAGTGAACATCGTGGAATGTTGGCTACGTTATCCCCTATGGCTGTAGTGGAAAAAATGAATCCTCTTGTTAGGGAAATTAGCAAAATGTCTACGAAATGGAATAGCCGTTGGGCATACATTGAACAGCCGTGGCCGAAAGAGGGCAGCCTTAATTTACAAATAATTGCAACATTGGAAATACTTATCAATGGGCACAAAGCACATCAAAGAGGAAAGATTAGATCAGAGAAACGCAAGTTAGAGTTAGCTATTTTAGATCTATTTAAGGTAGAGGGACAGAAAATAGCTCAGATGGAACCGGAAAAGAAAAAAGAATTGGCCAGAACACTGGAACAGAAATTGAACATTCCATCCCCAGACATGTGTCCTGTCTCCAGTCCCCCTCCATATGCTAAGGCACTGGAGGACCATTCCCAGAAGAAGAAGAAGGAGCCAAGGAGAAAAGGGGACGACAGGAGTGACGAGGAAGATGACAGCGAAGATGGCAGTGAAGACTCAAGTGATGACGACAATGAAGATTGTCATCGAATGACATCAAATACATTAAAGAACTGTCCAGTGCTGATTCGGGGTAACAAGATGGAATATCATCCGTGGCATCATACAGATCTGTCTGAAGTGATAGAAAAGCTCCCAGTCCTGGAAGATGGTGGCCATTCGTGGACGCGAGAGGTCGACGTGAGACTGACAGGAACGCAGGCCGCGATGGGAGACCTGAAAAGACTCTTAGCTTTTATTGCAGGATTGGATACAATGCAGGAAATATTGATGAAGGCAGGACTTCATAGATATATCAATACATCAGTGTATGATCCAGAGCTCTTCGCAGCAAACAGAGGCAGGCTGTGGAAAGCAATCAGAGAGACTTACCCTACTCACATTCACCCAGACAATATCATTGTGAAGCCACTGGGGGGAGATGAGAATCCCAGAGGTTTTGTTGCCCGTGTGCACTCTCAATGGAGAAGTGTGACAGGGAAAGACGCTGAAGATAACCCCTTAGAAAAAACCATAATCAGGGAAAAAATACAAGAAGGGCTTCCTACCCCAGTTAAGGATAAGCTAGCAGAAGTGGTGGGGCTACGACACATGAACAAAGCTGTTTATATAGACCACGTAGCTCATCAAGTTGAGTTATATCGAAAGAATATTCAGATACAGAGGACAGAAGACGAAGAATCACTCAGAATATTGACTCATGTGCAATTGACTGAAAGCGAGAGGAACATAGAGGGAGTGCAGGCTTTAGCCCCACAGCAACAGCCACCTGGAGTGCAGACTGCTACTTACCAGTCCTACTCACAGGGGCCACAAGGGGGGTATCCTGCTACTTACCTGTCCTACCCACAGGGGCCACAAGGGGGGTATCCATACCCACAAGGGCCACCAGGGGTGCAAGCGGTTCCATACCAGATGTACACACAGCCTGGCCAAGGACCACCACCAGGGGGATGGACAGCAGCAGGGAAGAAGATGCTAGAACCGTGTTACCAATGCGACCAGAATGGACATCTAGCCTGTACCTGCTACAACAGGCCCCAGGGGGGCGCAGGGGGGAGCCAAGGAGGAGGATATTGGCCTCCTGCTACACCTGCTCCAGGAGTGATGAACCCTTACGGAGGCCCAGCAGCTGGCCTATAGGGGTGCCCGGAAGATCCGAGTGGGAGGTGCCAGCTGGTGGTGACAAAGAAGCCTGAAGGCGCCACGCACCTTCCTATGTCTAGAGAATATGTGAAGACAATCGGATTTGAGGGAATTAAACAGCTGATTCCTACAACTGAGCTTGTAGACTTAGAGTACAAGGGACAGAGAGCAACTCTGTCAACACTTGTGTCAGAACACACGCCAACAGGGCTGCTAGGGAGAGATGCTCTATGCCAATTGAACTGTACAGTAAAATGCACACCTGACGGCTGTCAGGTGACGGTGCCATCCGGTGTTCAGATTCCATCGACAGCCAGAGTGATTAAGCATAGAACAGACCTACAAGCTTTGCCTTTAAAGGGAGCTGATATAGAATATTGGGTTGATGGGTCTTGTTACCGGGGAGGAGAAACTTTGTGCGCTGGGTATTCCTTAGTTAAAGCACAGAATTCAAAGTTTATTGTAGAACAGGCTGAGGCAGTTCCTCAGCCTTGCTCGGCTCAGTTGGCTGAGTTGATTGCCCTCACAGAAGCATGCAACTTGGGAACCGGACGGAGTGTGACAGTGTACACCGACTCTGCCTATGCACATAATGTTTGTCATTTTAATGGAGCTGTATGGAGGGGGCGGGGTTTTAAGAGAACTGATGGTACGCCTATACAGCATCACGCACAGATCATGAAGCTGTTACAAGCCATGATGAAGCCAAAGGAATTAGCCATAGTGAAGTGTGCCACACACAGGTCTGACTCATCACATGTCACACAAGGTAACAGGGCTGCAGAGGATGCAGCCAAAGCCATTACAGGAGCAGACAAGGCAGGTAAAGGTCTTCTGGTCACACATGAAAAGCAATTACAGGGCATGGTCACACTTGAGGATTTATTGATGTTACAGAGTAGAGCAACTATGTTAGACAAGAACGTTTGGCTAGCAAGGGGGGCAAGTCAGGATGACACAGGTCTATGGAGGAATCATGAGGGGTTGGTTGTAGCACCCTCAGATTTAATAGGCATGTTAATACGGGAAGCTCATGGATTAGCACATGTGGCTAGGGGGGAGGTAAGACGCAAGATCACCAAGGAATATGGGTTTTGGAGTCCATATTTGATGGAACAGATTGACCATGCTTTAGGTCAATGTGGGGTCTGTTGGAGAAACAACATCAGAGTGGGTACACCAGTGGTGTCTGGGCATATCCCTACCCCAATAGGGCCACGGGTGGTGGACAGGGGGGTGGATGTACAGAGTAGGCAGGATGTTGTGCCAACAGGTGCCGAGGTCCCCAGAGAACCTGAGAAGGAGGAGCTACGACGAGATGCTGTGGTGTTGCCAGAGCCAGTGGCAATGCCAGTGTTACAGCCAGTGATATTACCGGCAATGCCTGAAGCCGAGGGGACAGTGGAAAGCTGTCCAGATGCCAATAAACCAGAAACCAACGAAGCAGAGAGTGTTGACAGTCTGGAGGTCCAGCCTGGGAGTGTCCAAAGCCTGGACACCTGTGCTACTGGGGATGCTGGCGAGTGCCTGCACCATGCTTCAGATGATGCTGAGGGCGACTCCCCAGACCTTGATCAGCGTGGGAGGGGACCAGGCGGCTGCCTGAACCTCAATGACACTGACGGACGACGACCAGTTAGGAAAAGATTAAAGACTATGAATAGGGTAGTGAAGCAGCAGATCAAAGGGAACGACGGGAATGGACAGCAGATGATAGCATGGCTGGAAACGGTCTTAGGGGCATGGGAAACTTATTTTGCTAAGATAGGAGCACCTATTATAGCAGACATGATTTTTGACTTTCTTAGGAGACAGGGCCTCATTGACTGTTTTTGGAAAATCAGTCACTCAGTCCACGTTAATGAACTTTTCAGAAGACTAGTCCTCATCTGAGGTGAAGATCTATGCATTAATGCATTCCCTTTGTCCTGTGCTTACTGTTGGGGAATTATGTGTTATGATAACTGAATGTCATTATTTGTGTATTGTTTGTGTATTTGTGTGATTGATGTCAGTTGAGAAGTGATGTGGTGGTTATGCAAAGATAGGAAAGAGGTTCTGTTCCTAGCGCAACGAAAATGGAAGCTCCTGACTATGAAAGTGTTATCAATCTGAGACAGCGGTAAAGGCTGTTCTCCAACTGGGTTCACGTGCTAGCAACCTCTGACCCTGACGCTTCAAGGACAAAGAAAACATCGGTCGTTGGAAGTTTCTGTATTGATTTGTGCATGATGAACTGTGTTTAGTTTAATTGTGATTGTTATTTTCAAGATTCTTTTTATTATTGGTTGTTTTCTATTTTTTGTTTATAATATCTTTGGTTCCTAATACTGGTCCTGGGTTGGTCTGTGTTATTGTGCTTCTTGTGTTGTGTGTTGGTGTAGTTTTTCTGTTTGTTGTTGTTTATTTAAAAAAAAAAATATATATATTTTTTTTTTTTTTTTTGGGTTTCTTAGCTGCAGTATGTGGGGTTTTGTGTTTTTGTTTTTGTTTTGTGGTCGTTTAGTTTCGGAACACCCTCTGGGTGGTCCGAGGGGGGATGTGTCGTATATTTTCTACTTAAACACACACATGCATAGATAGTATGATAGGGGCCATATATATGCTGAAGGGGAGTGTTGTGCAATGTTGTGCAAATAGCCCCCTGAGTGTTGTGCAATGGCTCTTGTAATCTGACCAGCCCTCGGACTTGGGGCCATGGTGACATCACAGGGGACGGCCCTCATGACCATCTAGATAGGGTGATAGGCTGTGGCCTGTGACTGTATTTGCATATTGTTGATGAATAGGGGTGAGACCCAAGGGGGGGCCTCTTTTCCAGCCCAGGCCCACGGAGAACACATGTAATGTATATATCTGTCTGTAACTCTGATTAAATTGTCTTAAACTCAATAACTGTTCTTTGATTCATAACCAATAAGAGAAATACACAACAGTTTCCTTCCCTTCTGTGTTCTCCTCTGTCACTCTACATCCAGGTGTCGTCAATTGGCCAACCTGTTCCCTCATTCATCATTCCAATCACGTCCAATCAGAGGGCTGCTCATCCTCCAATCAGAGGGCTGCCCGTCTGTTTAAATGTTCCTCATTGTGTCTCATTGTCAGTCGACTGGTTTTGCGTTTGGTTGTGTTCTGTTTGTTAGTTTGTCGACTCTTAGTTTCTTAGCTTTAGGTTATTTGTGTTATTTAGTACGTACCTTTCCATTTAGTAGTTTGTTTAGATAAAGAGTAAGCTTGGTTTGTTCATTTATTTGATTTAACATTGAGTACAGGTTATTTTCTATTTGTATTGTCACACACTAGCCATAGGAGTAGGTGAGATACCCTTGGGTATACATTACATCGCGTAGGCTCATCTCTGTTAAATACATTAGGCAAAGGAGCGGCTGTCATTATGTAGCATTGAACTGTCACTTTATTAATTTTATTAATAATCTACCTGTTGTCCTATGGCTTGTGTATTTGTACCTCACCACTGTTTTCTTATTAAATCTTTGCACTTTAGTTCTTTCATGTTGTGCCATTTATTCTTTTGCAACATAAACCTTTATGTTTCGGCTCCCCCTACACCCCCTAGACGGAGAGCCATAAGATCTGGGAGTTCGTAACAAGTACATTGTGGTTGTGACATGGTATTGAATCCAGCCTCCTGGAATCCAGGATGGATCATACCTGTTTCAGCACCACAGCACTTCTTATCAAACACAGTTCATTACTACAGATCAAAGGCCATCAAAGAGATCTGTGACCCCTGAAAACACAGGAACCTGGAAAAACGACCAAAACAACCAAAAACACCCTTACTTGTTTTCTTCCTTTCTCTAGCACTGTGACTGCCAATGGCACATGTTCTTATCAAAGGTTTGACTGATGGCTGATGACAAGATGATTGATGTATAGTTGATGCACTTACTTTGACATGTACTTATTGTACTTATTGTATGTCACTTTGGATAAAAGCATCTGCTAAATTACTTAATTAATTAATTATGTTAAATGTAAAAAGGTAAAGCCTACAGTATACTCAGCTGTGGATGGTGGTAGGCTGATGCATGTATGTCATATACTATGAAGATAGTTCAGGGGGAAAAATTCTGAGGCATTACAACATCGCTGTGTGGATGACGCCATGACAAAAAAAAACTACAAAAGATCTCACCATTTAAGCTATTTCCAATAAGAAATCTGTGCATACTAATGACAGACAGGGAGAGAGACAGTTTGTCGTAGATTTTTTTTTTAATTGGACTGAAATTAAGTGGAAGGAAATGCAAGACAATTAACTGCGCTTTTTTATCTGTTGTGCGCAGTCTGAAGGAGGTTCAGTGGCGAATGGTGCTGGGGCCCGCCTGCGCTGCCAGGCACAATCTTTCCCTCTGCCTTTCACAGGCTTTGTTTATCTCATTTTTCAATTAACCTCCATGATTTAACTCCCCTCATAAAGCAATGCGCATGTTTGCTCCAAAGAACAAATAAAATGCTCACTCTCTCTCTCTCTCTCTCTCTCTCTCTCTCTCTCTCTCTCTCTCTCTCTCTCTCTCTCTCTCTCTCTCTCTCTCGCTCCCTCGCTCCCTCCCTCCCTCTCTCTGCCACGGTGTGCTGTCAACCCAGGAAGCGGTGGCTCACAGAGCTCGGCAGGATTTTAGCGGGCATGAGTCTGCGCGTCTAAGATTAAAGAGGGGAAATCGGTAACATGCAGGGAGAGCTTTGGAGATATTGTAATGTGGTGATAACTTCCTCTTCCTTGGCTTCCCAAGCCTTCCCGTTGGCTGGGCCCAGCGGCAAGACAAAGGAGGGGGTGGGAAGGGGTGGACAGAGTCATATGTGTGTGTTGTCTACAAGTCTCTGGGGTTTGGCCTTGAACTGTTCATCTTTAGGAATACTGTGAGGGTTTCAATTTCTTACAATAACCCGGAAAATGTCCATACCTGATGGTGTAGCTTTACATCCAACTGATGCTGTCCAAAAAACCAAGGTACCGCAGCCTCGGGCCATTACCCAGAGTTAGCTACTTTCACCAAGCAACAAAGCTACTGAATGAGGTCTGGTGACTATTCACCCGCTACACACACACACACACACACACACGCACACACGCACACACACACACACACACACACACACACACACACACACACACACACACACACACACACAATCCACCTGTGAATACCGTCGTGTCATATCACCCCCCTTATGTATACCTACATTCATTCAAGTAAATAGCACAGCATAATCCATCTGTATACACTGTTCAATTTCATTTTTATTTTTTATTATTCCTGTTATTATAGGCCTATTATTATTATTATATTTCTATTGCCTCACTGTTTTTCTTTATTACTATTGCCATTTTTCTCTTGCTGCTGCAATGTCGAGGAACCAAAGCCCAAGAATTGTACTCTCTTATTTGTATTTGTATAATGGGATGTAACAATAAACTTGATTCTGACTCAGATTCTGACATGTATTCCTTTTCTAAACAAAAGCCCCCCCCCCCCCCTACATACCAGTTTGGCATTACAGGGAATTGAAACCAAATTGGATTGTGGCGTCTTTCTTCACACCTGACCGGTTTGCCAATGCATTCAATCAAGCTTAATGATTTTCACCATGAACACTTCAAAGAGAAAAAGGCTGAACATCCAACCTTACTAAGACACATGACCCCAGACCACAGGCCGTTTGAAAGAGGGTCTTATCTTCCAATATAATTGATTATACGATCATTCTAATACACAACACGATTATAGCAGCGTTATGGCAGTGACTAGACCATTCTCCAATATAATATGGTCAGGCTAATGCTTAAATGAAGTTGAACCCCCAGACACAAAGTAGGCCCTAATTAATCATTACTAACGAGGTAGGAGGATCGGCAAATACACAGTGAATCCCAATGAATTAATTGCAGGAAGTGGATAGGACAGTAAAGTCGTTGTGGGAAGGGTTTTACACCATCTCAAGGCACCATTCCCCCTCGCGCAATCAAAGGCCAGTTTTGAAAATCAAACACAACCGCTGCCTTGGGACTGCTTCTGCGTTTGACAAGACTGTGATTGAATGAATCCATTACCCGTTGTTGAAAGAAACATACATTGTTTGCCCAAAGCACTCCCCTCCCTCACCCCCCCCCCCCCTCCTTCCTCCACTTCTGAGGATCATGGGAAGGTTTGCCATTGTTTATCAGCACAGCAGTTCACTTGTTATGGATGATCTGGTCGTGACGCAGCGAAGGCTGTCTCACCCCAAGGAGAATGTGCAGTGCTTACTTCAGCAGAAAGCCTCACCAGAGAGCATAATCACAGGGCATGGAGGATATGATGTCAACAGTAGGCTTCTAATAGATCAATCTGACCCTCCTGGATAAATCTGAGCCCTTATGATCTTGAACAGCGCGGTGGTCCGACTCTCCCACTCTGGGATACATGGTAAATTGCCAGAGAGAAGTTGAAATGAAGAGGGACCATTAAGCCCATGGAGATATATACTGTACCCCTTATGCATATTTGAAATAACGAGTCACTCATTTATAGACGTGACACGATAGGTTCATTAA
>NC_137688.1:48695125-48770125 GCF_963989245.1 Nansenia antarctica | reverse complement strand
ACATTTCCTGTTTCTCTAAATGTGGTAAATAACCCCAGCGATCACCAGGCAGGGAGACATTTTGTCAAACAAATATGATCAAAACAAAGCTAATGACGTGTAAATTGTTTATGATGTATTCTGGAATGAGCAGCCCCAGTGTGCTGTCTGAAGGTAATCACAGACACGGGGAAGACATAATCAGGAGGAAATGAATATGAACATTTTGCTGCGCACTTTGACACTCAGCGCAGAGTGGTCTGGAGGTTGGTGATATAGATGTGTTATTGTAACAGTACACGCCTGAATGACTAAATACATGCCAGTCTACCTCATTTATGCTCAGGACTAATACTGAGTGAGGGAATAATTTTGAATAGTCGGTGAATTGCATATGTGAGGCATTATTTTTCTGACTCAGTAATAATACAGAATGAAGGATACCCTACAGTAGCTAGTGTACAAGAAGGGAGGCCTGTTGGAATTCAGCACCAATTGCTGTTATACGACAATCAATACATTCACACCAAGTGGATCCTTGTAATTAGATTCAATTAGCAAAATTGCTCCTGGTTGCAGTAGTTGACAGTCAATTTACATCACAGCATTACAGTGATGTCAATTGACAGAGAAATAATCACAAAACAATAGAATATCTAAAATATGTCAAACAAAATGTAACTAATCAGTTCAACAAAACGATCTCCAGTAGATAGGGCCCAGAGATGGAAAAATATGCATTTCAACAACGTTTTTTCAGTGTTTATGAATATCTAGCCCATACTCTCGTGCTTTACTTCAAACCCATTGTTCTTGTTGTTTGGATTAGTCCACTGTAGATAAATGTTTCAAAAAAGCGGTTCTAAATGTCCACATGTTGGTAGGACAAGCAAATAAAACATACAGTACATTTCTTTTTCAGCATTAAAGTCTCTGAAGTGCTCCTTTTACAGTAATAATAATAATAATAATAATAATAACTTCGATTTCTATAGCACCTTTCATAAAACCCAATGACGCTTAAGTCCAGTATACAGAAAGTATACAGAAAGGGTTGAATGTACAATGCTAACAAATTTGACGTGTAGTTATACTACTCCAGTAAGTAACCCTAGGTTTTCTGCTTTCATGGTGGAATGATCAGATGGATTTGGAGTAAAGTACCGGTTTAAGCTTGTGCTTAAACTTGGCGACTTGAATCCAATATGGCGGTCATAATACCATTGAGGGTATTTTCACATATAGACCTTTTTTTAAATAACTTAACTCAGTCCTCTTTAGGTGAACCAAGAGGTGAAAAAAAAAGTACTGGTACAATAATAATAATAATAATAATAATAACTTCCTGGTCCATTTCAGCAGTGATGACGTCTCAGTCCATTTTGCTTTCACAGTGCCATCTTTCATTGGAACTCAAGCCAATTAACTGCTTTGCACCTTTGGTAATTGCACATTGATTGAGCATGTGACATGTATGGAAAGCCTATAGGGCAAAGAGAGATGTGCCAGGATAGGACAGAACAGTTCTTACCATTATATTCTGAACAGTCTTTTTGCATTTTACCACAATGTTTTAAATGGCCAGTTTTATCTAGTCTCTGTCCCTGCCTAGAGCTGTCAATGTGTGCACTGCTAATGCTGGCATTACATTACATTTACATTACATTTTTGGCATTTAGCAGACGCCTTTATTCAAAGCGACTTACAACAAATACATTTGTCTAAGTAAGTGAATCATCTATCCATCAGCCATCATAAGAAAAACTAATCTATGCCAGGACCAGGGGCCATTGGCAATTACAATGCTAGAAGAACGAAGAATGAGATTCTTTTTTAGATTTACTAAAATGGGAAGGATGTAAAATGTAAACAATTTATTAATTATACTATTGGTTTCCTTGGTGACATATGAGGGGGGCCAATACCCCACCCATGGAAAACAAGCTAGAATTCTAGGAGCACTTAAAATTGCTCTCATATTTAGGGACGGTCAGCATACTTTTCATAGTTTCACAGTGTTACTTCAACCTAATAGTTGAGACTATTTGTTTTTTTTACTACATGGCCCTGTTAAACTGTCCCCAATCAGACCGGTCTGTAGGCATTTTTCAAACATTGCTCCAGAGCATGCTGCTGTCACAAGAACCTCATAGCAAATGTCAAATAAGAAGTCAGAAAACGGGCTGCAAAAAGGATTGGGTGTTGTCAACAGCCTTTGGGTGGCTGAGTTTGAGTCCATCAATCAGTGGTAATATTTTGCAGTGCTGCCAACCATGTTGGTGGAGGTAGTGGTTGTAATAGTACAGGTTTGTACATGGAGGATGCTGGCCTGTTTCCCCCACTGTGGGCTCACCTCATGGGGTCTGGCTCCTTCTGCTGAGGCCCTGCACCCTGCTGTAGTGCTAGAGCCCAGAAGTAGACAGCCGCATGGCGCTGCAGTGCAGCTAGAATGTGCAAGCCCACAGCTAGAGTCTGCCAAGCCTGCGCCTTACCACTGCTAATCCCACAAGCTGAAGCAGGGGATCTTACTGAGAACAATAGCTCTCCCTCCCAATCTGACAGAGGCGCAGGCACAGTGGACAGAGATTTGACTTTTGTGCGGTGGCAGTAGGTTCTCTTTGGGAGGGTTGGGTACTGGTGGGAGGGGATGGGGCTGCTTCTAGAAACTGTGGTGGAGAGTTGGGAAGAATACACGGTGGTAGATGTGCATTATCCAAATGACTATGGGAATAGTTGTTTGTCAAGTAACACAAAACAGGCTGAATAATTGGCTGGTCAAACAGAACAAGTATCACCTGAATCTTAAAATACGTACAGGTCCCAGCCAAGACAAAAACTGGCATTTAGTTTTCTCTGTGGTTTTCTCATCTTTAGATTTCAATTTACCCTGGATTTGACCCCAATATTTCAACATTTTATCACAACCCCACTGGCATTTAGAAAATGCTAAGTTTTATTAAGATTGCTTTTTGGTTGTATCGTTGTATATACGTCATGAGGAATAATTGCATGTGCAGCAATGTCCATTGTATAAATGTATGTAAAAGCCTGTTAATTCACTGTCTCATGCCAACCTTAGAGAGATGGTGGAAAATAACTGTGTGACAACGTTAAAACCATACAAATACAATGAGTAGAACGAACATGTCCATTCAAATCCTTGTTCGTTGCCTTGTGTACCATATGGAAGTTTTCATTCATAGAGTAATTAACAATCAGCAGAAAATAGTACACTCTATGTCGCAATTATTATGATGGTAGCTAATTGGTGAAAAGACTGGTTAGCTGATGACTGATAAGCATGCAACGATATAGCTAGCTAGTGTTTGTTGTGGCAGTAGTTCATCAGTCATCTCTAGTATTTCCATTTTCCATTCCATTTGCATTAGTCCCACATTGCCAACCTGAAATGCGCATGTCACCTTTCTTTCTACCAGATTTCGCAGGATGTAAGACAATATTGGGGTAAAAATAAATGTATATTGTTTTGAAGGCAATTCTTTCTTCCACATAAACAGTATATTGTATAATACAACTAACCAAATAAAAATGTTTTTAAATGTATGTATTAATAGGACAGGTACATATTACTACTTAGTTCAATTACATTTAGGGATGGGTGAGATTATTCGATGAATCGATTAGTCAATCGTTGGCAGCCAAACCGATTTTAAATTAAGTAATAGGTCATCGATGCACTGAAAAATACCACTTTTCCCTTAGTTTCAGGACCACAATTGAAGCAAGCCACTTCTCTGTGAGATTGGGGGTGGGATTTGCTTCTATTTTATCCAATAGAAGCAGACTCTGTCACTATCAAATCACTCACAATTAATCAATTACAAATAACTTGCATTGGCCCATCCCAATGGCTAATGTCCTCAAGACCCCCAGGACCAAGCTCCGCACGATGGGAGATCGGGCCTTCTGCTCGGCTGCTCCCAGGCTGTGGAATGCTCTCCCTGACCACCTAAGGGCACCACAGTCTGTGGATGCTTTTAAACGGGGCCTTAAAACCCACCTTTTTAATAGAGCCTTTTTTTAGCCTTTTAATTGAATGTTTTTATTGCTTTATCTACTGTGTTGTAAGCACTCTGAGATTTTATATGTAAAGTGCTTTTATAAATAAAATGCATTATTATTATTATTATTAATGACTCTTATTAGCGAATTGGTTGCCTTGTTATTGACCGTGGAACATCACAAGTTTTATGTTAATTTGTTGTCTGAAGTTGGATGTGTTTAGTTTTAGTGTGTGAAGGCGTACAATGTGATGTTTTCTGCATTTGAAGAAGATTTCAGTCATCTGTGAGGTGAGGTTGGAGAGGTGATTATCTGTAATGTGAAGCTCTAATACAAACAATTACATTTGCAAACATGCAGAAACGTTAGATGATAAGTATCAAATTACAACTTTAAGTCAACATTGAAAAATAACTGTCAATTAACAACATTTAATAAACTGTTAACTACAACCAACATGTGACGAACCAACTTTTGGTTGTTCTAGGGGTCCAGTCTGACCCATGGCGAGGCCACTTTTAGCCACTATGGCCCCAGACTGTGAACGGCTTGCCGGAGGACTTGAGGGTGGCTGAGAGTAGGGATGTCTTTAAAAGAAAACACATCTTTTTAGCTTGGCTTTTATCTAGTACCTATGTCAGCTTGCACTGTTACTCCTATCTTATCTTCTATTTCTTGTTTCATTCCTGGTTTTATTGTGTTATATTTATTTTATCTATTTCGTTCTACCCTTTGTTTTATTGTATTGTAGTTTATTTACTATTGTTTTTATGTTCAGCACTTGGAGTTGCATTCAATGCATGACTTGTGCTACATAAATAAAGTTTGATTGATTGATTGATTGATTGATTGAGAGGCAGAAGGTGTGTGCCTAGAGGTCACTATCTGCATCTCTTAAGCATGACATTTTAAAAAGAAACCCTCTTAGAAAATTGTCACTTAAATCAATAGGCCTAACCACAACCAACCACATCTTTAACTGTCAGATACTGTATATCGAATCAGTTTTCCTTAACGCCTGATATTGTGCCATTGGCAAATAGGAATATTTTTGTTAGAAAATGTACTCTGCAAATGCATCCATTGAATGCTAAATCATGATGGTATTTGAGAGATCTGTTGATTGCACATATATGTTGATGGTTGCATTATTGCATTATGTGGTGATTATTCATAGGATGTTGAGGATTTCACAGCCATGTTTTCACTGCCATTTTTCAAGTCGTGCAGTCAGAACTGTACTTCATTGTCCAATTTGAGACTGCACAGATACACTCGCCTATCCTCGTCTTCATTCTTGTCAGGTTCAATCTTGAACTCAAACAAGCCTGTTGTCTTACAGGATGAGACACTCTCATTAGTTGCAATCATCTGTATTTGTAAAAGTCACACAACATCCAGGTAGCAATATCTCGTGAGATTTATCAAAAATAAGCCTTGATTTTCCTTTAGCAATGTTGATGGAATACCCCCCTGGACTATCTCCAGATTAGTTGTTTTTTTAACTGTCATGGCCTTCTCAAAACAAGAATCATGCAATCCCCCTCTTATTTCATAGAGCATGAGGAAATATTTTGTGTAGTATTCCCAGAATCTAATTTACCATGGCACAGATATCTGGCATAGCTATACCTGTTCTGATATTGAAGTAAATGGTTGTGTTTGAGGCTTGACAAGACATGAATTTCTCCATACAATCTCTCAGAGCAACAGATGGATTTTCCCCTCCAGGAGCTGAATGAACAAAAAGAACATTCAATATGTAATTACCTTCCATGGATGCAGTCACGGTGTAGTAGAGAATTCAATATGCACCATGACACTCCCAGTGTAATACGATGGAAATAAATGTTTGTTTTGCTGTGTGGAGGAGAGGGAACCACCTGCATTGTTCATCATGAGATGCGGGTCGAACGCTGGCTGGCTGGCATAGGGAGATGTTTCTTTCCTCTCATGGAGCAAAGATGGAGTTTGTTAATACCAAACTTTTCCCCCCAGACGTTTCAATGGGGTATTTCTAATGGTTGCGTGAGCTTCACTCACAATATTTTTTATTCTTATTAACTGCATGGGTGCAATTTATTTTCCTCTCAGGCGATGGAGGTGGTTGGGAGTGAGGGCGGCTCTGGTCGGAGCTGATAAGCGGCTGCTCACAAGCAGGCCCGCTGGAGGGACCAGATTTTCCAGGAAGACAATGTCCACTAGGTCAGACACACACACACACACACACACACACACACACACACCCACACACACCCACACCCACACACACACACACACACACACACACACACACACACACACACACACACACACCACACACACACACACACACACACACACACACACACACACACACACACACACACACACACACACACACACACACACACACACACACACACACGTGCACACAAACAAACATGATCGCATGTTCATGAGCACGTCACTACACACACCCATACATATACATTGCTTTTTTACTTTCTCATTCAATCATGATAACATGCATATAGCCAGTGACGGCACGTGCACAACATCACAAGCAGGTTTAAACTGAAACGGTAATGATATTCCACTCTATTGCTTGTTTGTGTTTATGTCTTGGAAGAAAACAGCATCGTAACGATAAGAGAGAAAAACGACGGTGTGTACTCCACAGTCAGGAGCACAGAGATGTCTATAAACTAAAAGAAGCACCGCTCTGTCGGAATATGACAGCCAATCCATCAGGGAAATGGAGGCTCTGTCTCAGGCACCAAGGAGAGAGCGCCCAGAAGTTTTATAAATAGTTGCACATTTTTAAAGGAAATTGGAAGTTGTCAGACATATGCCATCCGCTTTTTTGAGAATCTCCACCAGACGAGCTCACGGAACATGATTGAAACATCGCAGCATACAAAGTAGCAGAGTTGAAAGGCTACCTGGAAGGTAGTCAATCTCCTTGTGCAGTAAGATGAGTGTATCGGCCCAATGCCACGATGTGAAGGTGCAAGTAGCACACATGCTGGGAAATAGTTGCTGTTTGTCTCTCCTTGTCAGTGTTTCTGTATGAACATACAGTACGTCGGTGTTCCGTGTGTATAAAAACCATACAATGATGACAGATGTGCATCACATTGATAGGTTCAGTGGGGGCTCAAATGTATCATTAAAATCAAAAAATCATATCGCACCGTATATGATTTCAAACCAGTGGCCAATGAAAAGGTTAACTCCGCAAGGAACGACAATGTACAACTTCAAAGAGGCATCTCACTGTGTCTAATTTTGAGAATGGTGGTTGATTAAAGTGGACTATCTCTTCCCATGAACATGGCAGGTAGTCATACAGTATGAAGGGAAGTAGTCAGACTGAAACGTGCTACACGATCCAGTAGTTTCCCTTTCATCTCTCACCGAGCAGAATGCAGTCATCAGACAAATACTGTAGTATTCAGCTGAGAGCAGTTGATTCAAGTCCCTTTCACTCACTATTATAACAAGCTACTATAAAATGCATTACACCAGCTTTAGGAATAGGCTAAACATCAGAGTGATCATATTAATACTTGTCTATTTCCAGACATAATTGCGAAGGGTAGGGAAAACATGTATAGGCTATTTGCGTCTGTTTGTATCAATTGTATTAATAGTTTAGGTGTTCTCTAGCTCAAGGTGAAAATGATCATGACCTGAAATGATAATACATTTGGCTTGGCTGTGTGAGGACAGAAACGCTAGGATAACATTAAGATAACATCTCCACATACAGCGGCTGTGTTGGTAATCAAATTTGCCCACAGTGTATGGGAGAGAGAAAGAGGAGAAAAAAAAGCAGAAAATCATAGGGAGTCACAGGAAAGATAAATGGTACATACCATGGCTTTCACATGATTTATACCATATGAATGGATACATATTTCAATTTAAATGCAAAACGCTGAGATTGTGGGGAGCTGTAGATCAATGGAAACATTTTGTTACATGCTACTCCAGGATTCATAAATAACGTCCAACGCAATTATTCCTCTTCAAATGAGGTTTTAAACCTTCTGTGGCACACTGTGTCTTTATAGGAATGTTTTTATTTTCTAAACCCTATGTTATTCTTGTTCCTAATGTAATTGGTTCTGTCCCCTGGCTCATCGAGCTGACAGATATCTACAGTGGGACAGTTTCTCAAGATCCCAGCACTCAGCTCTAGGCCTGTGTGTGTGTGTGTGTGTGTGTGTGTGTGTGTGTGTGTGTGTGTGTGTGTGTGTGTGTGAACCTCTTCTCCTCTTAGATCAACTTACAGATGCTGTTTCATCAAGCTTCATCTTCTCACACATCAGGTGGAACCGTGTCTACTACTTCAAGATGTTCATTTGTCAATGTATTTGATGTTTGTATACTTCAGTTTTTTCTTACTAAAAGAGAGGGGTAAGAGAGATCCATAGAGTACAGTGTCCTACATTTCACAGTATATTTTAATCTGTAATAGTCTTTACCATAGTTTGACTGACTTGTGAAGCACCATGAGGTATTTGGGTCACAGTCAGTGTTCCATATGACATATGCTTTGTGTCCCCCTTCAGGCCAAACCCTACCATAAGTGTGTTGCCTAAACAAATCTAGTTTTCACTAATCAACTTGAAACAAATAATCAAGATCTCTCTTTCTGCCTGGTGTCCAGATGCTCTCTCAGCATGTTCTTCATCCACTGCTGACTTCCTTCACAGAGGCACAACAACACCTGTACAACACTGAAAACATCTCATCTCTCTCTCAGTGGCTAAGGGTGGGTATATATGGATACGCAGTATGGTTTCAACCAGTATATTGTTTATGCCTAGTGTCGTATTTGTTACACGTGCATACAGAGAATGCAGGGGTTGAAGGAGGGTTTTCAAATATTTGCATTTGCAGTGGAGTGCCTGAACTGGCTTCATTGTGCCAGGCAAACTAAATCAAGAACAGAAAAGCATTTGAAATGATAAAAAAAAATATTTGAACCCAGGTCTAATACAATATGCAGAACACCAGTGGGAACCAGCATGACTATTGCACCAACCACCTGATATGAGGAACTGACTTTTGAAGAATCAATTTGCTTCCAAGGACTTTTTTTAAAATCCAAATAATGGTCTATCCTGCTCATGTACACAGTGTATGAACACAGTCAGTGAATGTTCTATTGACCTTGACCACTTAAGAGCTTTTCATTTTTATGTATTTCTCACTCAGACAATAATTATCCATATCTGTATGTGTGTGTGTGTGTGTGTACATGCATGCATGTAAGTATGTGTGTAGTATGTAGTATACAGTACTGTATCTAACAAAACTGTGAAGGAGAAAGCGAGAGGTGACAATGTTGATCTCGATGATGATGATGCTGATGGCAATGATGATATCCCAAGAGAGTTTTGATGCCAGGAGATAAAAAAAAGAACTGACTTTCAAGCACAATACAGTGCCATTTGTCATCGGACAAGGACAGTCGTAATCATCCATTTTGCTCGCCTCCCCCATCAGTCTTCCCCTCGCTGTGTATCAGGATCAATCTAGGCTCATTTATTGTAATCGTCTCCTGTTTGCTAAACTGGTCAAAGTCAAAGGAGGACAATGGAAGCAAACCTCATTCTGAAAACAAGCCAAAACAGACACTTTTAGCCCATGTTTACTGTCCAGACAATTACTCCTCCAGACACACTGTGTCTTGTATTGAAATAGATTAGAACATGTCGTTTTATGTTGCTATGGGCATTTTTGAAATTATATAGGATTTTTTAATGAATGTATCTCAGTATACTGTAGTTGTGACACCTCTTCAGACAGGGTGTTTTTAATTCAATAAAGATAACCATTGCTATTTCAGAATTAAACAGCACACCTGCAGGCACGGAAAACCTTTTAAATTTGATGTACTGTATAATATGCATAACATTACTCTCTCAATCTATCAGTAGTCTATTAAATTGGGCTATGTGATATATTTAAAGTGATTTATCATTCAATGTCCCTCCTCGGTTGACAGTGAGAGAGAGACTCATGGAGAGAAATTGAAGGAGTGAAAGATAAGACACTCGCCACCTGACCCGATTGACTCCAGAATTCCCTGTGGTGGCAACCGGCTGTGCAAACAGAAAAGACCAGTAACCATGGTATCGTCAGTACTCTCAGGTCCTGCACTTCAAGTCGAGCAAAGGGAAATCAAATTGAAGATCAAATCCCCATCATCCTCCTACCACACATTCTTAATAAGTGTCATTGGTCCTTTCCAAAATACCTTGTTAGTTAGCTCGAAGATGTTTCTCTCCCAGCATTTGAATATTCCACGAATGATAGATGTAGATGAATGCATCATCATGACAGTCATGTCCTCGACTCAGAAATAATCAGTTGGGTGATAAGATGATGCAAAGACATCTGAGTTTCAATTGACTAATACATTGATTGTATGGTTGTTTTTTTTCACACTATTCTAAATCTCCCAAACCATATGGACATTTCTGACCTCAGCTGTTTCAGGGCTGGGTGTGTCCAAACAAAGCTTTAGCTTGATATGCCAATCAGGATCTGGATCTAACTAAGTCTCTAGCAGCAAATCAAGTGTTGTGTAGGCCAAGGAGCTCCAAGCCAAAGCAAAACACTGTCTGGACGCTGTAGCACTTTGGCTTAGTATTATGGGGAGATGTGGTGTTGGTGCTCAGCCTTAGCAACCATCCCGTCTTGGCAGTATGTTGACTGGCAAGTGAACCTGAATGAATACTGCAAAAACTTTAACATGATAAGCATTAGGAACATGTAAACATGCACTGCTGCTAAGTAGCATACGTTAAGGAAAAGAGTCATATGTAAATGAAAAAGGTTAACATTCCGTCATTATCATTTGTTACAACACTAAGGGCCGGTTTCACAGACAAGGCTTAAGCCTAGTCCTGGACTAAATCACACTTTCAATGTAAAATCTCCATTGAAGATGCTTTTTAGTCCAGGATTAGGCTTAAGCCTTGTCTGTGAAACTGGCCCTAAAAGTATTATTTTATATATATCATGTGTCATAATATTCATCATGACTTATTTCAATATATTTGTGTCTCTGGGTGACTAGGAACGTAACTGTTAGTGTATGCCACTTCAAATCATAGATATAGAACAATATTAATCGCATCATGTTTGCCATCATCTCATGATCCACGAGCCCTCTTCATCGACCGTTGCCATGGTTGCAACATCCACCCCTTGCAGCGAACGTCACCACTGCGAACACTACGGCTGCGTTCGTAAATTTGCTCTGGAAATCTGATCAGCACTCATGGAATGCCTCTTGTCCAATCAAATGACTTGGTCGTTCTATGACGTTGAACCCAGTGTGTGCTCCGGCGCTCTCACAGCGAATTTGCGAACGTACCCTACGAAGCAGGCAGCTTGTGCACCAGAACATGGTTTGAGGAGGCGTTCTTTGTGCCTTTGTTCATTCAAATATAAGCGAGAAAACCTATACAGTGAGTTATGCTTTCGATATCATGATTATCGACAAAAGGGGCACACATATCTGCGTACAGTCAAACCAAAAACATGTTATTTTGTAAAGAATTGCATGAATATTAACCGGTGCGAATCATTCATTCATTGCTAACGTTAGCTAAGTTAGCTAGCTAGCGTAGCTTCATTGACAGACTGACAGTTGGTAGCCAGCTAGCTAATTAAATGTCTTTCTGGACCCCGGCCGAACAAACATACCAACAATACGAAATGCTTGCTGTCAGCTACGTTATGCGAGTGTCGTTTGAGACGCTGTAGCACGTCTAGCTTGCAATGTAGCTAACCAGTTAGCAACGTTAGCTATAGACTGTCCTGTGTGTTCTATCTAGACTGTCCTGTGTGTTCTAGAGTAGACTGTCCTGTGTGTTCTAGAGTAGACTGTGTGTTCTATGCTATCGCATAGCAACCAAGTGGATATAAGTCTAGGTTAACGTTAGCTAGCTATTATTGTAGCTTGAGTAGAACTATTTTGCATGCATGTTCTAGTATTTTTGCATGAGAAGACATTGACTTTTGAATGCAGAGTTTCATGCCTGTTAGAGTTACACGTCTAAGATTAACTTAAGAAAATGAATCATTCCTGACCTGTAGGTACTGTAATTTTTCTATTGCTGTTATTGTAGGCTATCTAAAGCCTGGTACACACATAAAGATTTTCTAAATCTTAACAGATTTTTTTTATCTGAGAGAGACCCCACACATGAACATAAAAAATCATGGATTGAACAGTTTTGATCGTATTGTGTGTGGTGTGCTCTGATATTCCCAATACAGCACACCACATACAACGATCTGTCCTACCGAGAGTCTCGTCCCCCAAGCCAGAAATCTCAGTAGGGTAGTAGCAGGGCTGGACTGGGACAAAAATTAGGCCCTGGCATTTTTGGCCCAGACAGGCCCACCCCAATCGGTCGGACCACACCAGCACAAAAATACTTGCCTTATATACTCGTCTTATATACTGTGCTGTACAGTCATATGACAAACTGTAGTATTCCCCCAAACCTCTACAAAGACGACTACATACAGTAAGCAATGGTACCAGTGCAAGTAGACCAGTGTACTCAGTGATCAGATTCCAGAGCGAATTTACGAACGGAGCCTTGTTGTTCTAGATTTTTTTTCTCCATTATCAACCTATCATTGCGCTTTAGAGTAGAACAAAGCACGCAACTGTCGCGTCTATCTTTTCATGGCAACTCTACATTGTGATTTACAAGGGATATTAACTAATATTAAGTAATATTATTACTTGGTTACATTTTGCAATTGATCCGCGGTACACATGCGTGCCGAACCGTGGGGGGCGATCCGTTACACCCCTAACAGCTACCTACGTATATTTTCCTTACCGGGTCAACGGTTACAGGCTGACTCGGCCCCGCTTCTTCTGTATCCTCTCTATCCTCTGTATCTGTACCCTGCTCCCGCTCCTCCCTGCTAGCCTCCTCTTCAACCCTAACCCTAACCCTAAACCTCTGTATCTGTACCCTGCTCCCGCTCCTCCCTGCTAGCCTCCTCTTCAACCCTAACCCTAACCCTAAACCTCTGTATCTGTACCCTGCTCCCGCTCCTCCCTGCTAGCCTCCTCTTCAACCTGTTGCTGTTGCTGCTGTGGTAAACTTGAGGGTGCAGCAAACATGTCACTAATGTTTACACATTTGGCAGCATCTTCCTCGAGTTTCTTTTTGTTTTTCTCCCTAAGTTTTTCCCAGCCTCCCTTCCGTTTTAGTGTGCTTTTGCGCTCCATCTCTCTCAGTATCTATCTAGTAACTATCCAGGCTAACAAAATTTATTTTGCCGGCCGGCTCGGCCCAAAACTACTGCGAAACTGAGACGGAGGTCTGGTGCTGCGTGCGTGCGTGACCCCTGACCCCCCCCCCCCCCCCCCCTTCTCTCTGTTGATTGGGCCAGCCCAGTGTCTGCATAGAAAATTGACCAATGGGCCGCTGTTCCTGATTTATGGGCCGTTCAATGGTAGCTTTCGATTTATGGGCCGTTCGATGGTAGCTTTCGGCCGGGCCGGCTGGTAAAAAAAAAATAAACTACCGCGGCCCACCGGGCAAATGCCCGGTATGCCAGATGGCCAGTCCAGCCCTGGGTAGTAGTACCCTGACTGACCTGTACAAGGCAGCCATGTGCGACAGGGCAAATACAGTTTGAAGAACGAAAAGAAGACGCGTCATCAACTTGCTTCTTGATTGGCTACATTCCATTCCACATCACAATCGGACTCGCAAGTTGGCAGTTTCGCCCACACACAAGAGGACTTTTGATCGTAAATATTGAGCATGTTTAATATTTATGATCGCCAGCCCTGACCATTTTCCGAGCAGATTGTCGGGAGAAATTGACTCTTAACACACCTCACACCACAGGATAATCTTGTAGGATAATCTGTAGAGCCATCCGATAATCGGGCGTTTGCTGTCCTTGGTTGGAAGAGGGGAAATCGGGCCAAAATCAGCCAGATTATCTTTATGTGTGTACCAGGATTTAGTCATGTTCTTAATTTTCATTTATTTATCAACCCAGTTGGTTGCATTGATTGTTGTCTATCATCACAAAGCATTGGTGAGGTACAGTATGATCATGGCCATAACTGAAGGGTGTTTCATAAGCCCAACCAAAATGAACATCCTATCAATGTAGCCTAATATGTGTCCAACCAAAACAACAAAGACATTGGAACCTCAAATCAAAACAAAATATAACATTTGGCTAGGTAACTAATTTGGTCCTGGAAAAATACATCACACACAAATACTAAAATACATCAGATGGTTAGTTTTATGGTGTTTTGTGCCTGTTCCATGTCTGACCGCCATGACTCTGTCATTCTAAATGTCTCCTATGGGCGGCTGTGGCACAGGAGGTAG
This sequence comes from Nansenia antarctica, assembly GCF_963989245.1. Lineage (NCBI taxonomy): Eukaryota > Metazoa > Chordata > Actinopteri > Argentiniformes > Microstomatidae > Nansenia > Nansenia antarctica. The sequence continues at coordinate 48,755,732 of NC_137688.1, read as the reverse complement.
AGCCGCCGTCTAATGATCGCAAGGTTGTCAGATCGGCGGTTTGCGCCCTGGCTGGCCACATGTCGAAGTGTCGTTGGGCAAGACACACTGAACCCCAAATTGCTCCCAGTGAGCAGGCTGGCGCCTTGCATGGTAGCTTGCCGCCATTGGTGTGTGAATGTGTGTGTGTGAATGGGTGAATGAGAGGCCGTTGTAAAGCGCTTTGGAGCAGCCAAAAACGAGCTATATAAGTGCAGTCCATTTACCATTTACCTTACTACATTTCTCCTCATCTTAGTGGACCGCGGGTCGAAGCGCAGGCAGGTGAAGCCCCTGGCGGCTTCGCTCCTGGACGCCCTGGATTATGACAGCTCAGACGACAGTGATTTCGAAGTGGGAGATGCTGATGCCTCAGGTAGCCACTCCCTTCACTCATTCATTCTAAAATGTAATATCCTTTCACCGCACATGGATTTTACCAGATATTATTCATAATTTCTCCGAAATGTCAAATGCGAATAACGCAAATGGAAGTGTTGTTCTATGTAGTAGTAACACTGTAACGCTAGTAACACAAGTGGAATAAGGTTGGGTAACAACAACACAAACCGCTCAGGGCCTCGTTTCCCAATAGTGATGGAACTTAAGCTTTTGCAAGAGTTTGATACGTAGTTCGTTCAGAACGACAATGTAACATGTTTCCCAAAACACCTGGTCGAGAAAATGTGTGTTTTACAGTACATCTTAAGAGCATCATAAGAGCAGAGAGGAGCATACAGTACATCGAATATGAATCATCGATAGGCTTCAAACACTGCACTCAGATCAGCTGCAGCACATCTCAACACAAGTGGCAAGTGTCAGTTAGAAAACAAAATATCCTCCTAACATTATCCCATTTGAAGTTTCAAAACAGCTTTGTGATGAGTAATTCCTTGATGTGCTTGTTGCTTGTGCAAACTTTATCAACGTTGTCTGGATGAGTGTTGGAGCTGAAGGAACCTAGAAGTATCTGTTTGACGTGTATGTTGTGGGTGTAAAGTGACTCGGTAGGGCAAACACCCACTCTACGATGGACATTGCTGCTGTTCGAGTGGTCCAAGGCATCTAGTGTGTCTGCCATCCTGCTCAGGCACGTATGCTGAGGCGAGGATGATGTCCTCATAGCCCTGCATGTCTGTGTGTACAGTCTGATAGAACGGGTGTTTGGCACCGTCTCAATGCATGGCCATGGGACCAGGCTGCTGAGGCGATCTTGCCTTGAGGCACTGTGAGGCTGCTGGACTAATCACCCTGTCGGCCCAGAGGTGTCTATTCCTACCTGTCTGCAGAGGCACACACACACACACACACACACACACACACACACACACACACACACACACACACACAGACACACAGGCACACAGGCACACAGGCCAGGAGCAGATAATGAGATTCTGTTGCACTGTGAACCTCCTAGGATCTACCCTGTTGGACCTGGACCTGACAGGACGCCTAGAAATCCAGATGCTCTTGTTGATCTGCCTTACAGATTGCATGATTTAAATTTGGAGGAGTGAATCAAACTAATGATTTTTTTTTGCAGTTATCATCATGATAACGTGGTCATAACAGTCACAATATCCTTTCCCCATTTCAAATACACCCTCTGTTTTCTTTCTCTCCTCCCTTCCTCCTAGGGTCAGAGGGCAGCGGCAATGGCAGTGATGAGGAAGGGTCCAAGGAGAGCGCCGCGGGCTCCGACAGCGACTCCGACAACGTTGCGTCTGCGGACGAAAGGATCGACGAGGAAGAGGCCAAAGAACTGACCGCCGACGACACCCCGACCGAGGAAGACGAGAAACCTAAAGGTCAGCCTTCCTCTTCCGACAGCACCACCAAAGACCCTACGTCAGGAGGCTCCAAGAGCCGGAGGAGGAGCGAGAAGGCCTCGGACACATCGGAGGCTAGCGGCAGCGGGAGTGGGAGCGGGAACGGGAGCGGGAACGCAGAGGAGAGTGCGGCGGAACCCAAAAAGTGGAACCTGCGTCGGAACCGGCCCATGCTGGACTTCACCACCATGGAGGAGCTGAACGATATGGACGACTACGACAGCGAGGACGATAACGACTGGAGGCCCACCGCCGGGAAGAAGAAAGGCAAGATGGCTGCCCAGAAAGAAGGAGGGAGCGGGGGAGAGGAGGACGACGGGGGCAGCGCGAGCGACGACGACGATGATGATGATGATGACAACGATGATGACGATGACGACGACAACGACCACAGCAGCAGCGAAACGGACAAAGAGGAGAAGAAGCCCAAGAGGAAGGGGAAGAGCAGTCACATGTTTGACGAGGAACTGACCAACGACAGCATGTCCCAGGGAAAGGGCAACGAGGTTGGTGCACATGCTAATTAACTCACTTAAGCACACTCACTCTGAGCACAAAGTAAATACAAGTCTCGCATCTTTCTCATCCACGGCACTGTATGTGACCATGACCTTGATGTTAATGCCCGACCAGCCTTATCATTCGGTACATTATGCACTGGCTGGAAGTTGTTTGTGAAGTTTTTGGGGGTAAAAGTTTAGCTCTGCATTTCTCTGGGCTTAGATGGTGACCGAGGCCTGATTTCCGTTTTACAGTTTTATAACCCACACTCAGTTACGGGTCACATTAGTTATCATATAATCCAATGAGAAGATGATAGTATCAGAGGGAACCACAGAGATTGATTTAGGCTAATCGACTTAGCTAAGCTTGGTGTTCATCATTGTGTATGGGATTTGCTAACTGTCGATAACTGGATCCGTGAGACCGAGGGATGGTGAGAAGCTTTACTACAGCTTTCTCTCTCTCTCTCTCCCTCTCTCCCTGATTCCCCAGGATTCCCTGCTGTTGGACAGAGCCCAGATGTGGAGCTCCCAGAGGATGGACCACATCCTAATCTGCTGTGTGTGTCTGGGAGACAACAGCGAGGACGCGGATGAGATCATCCAGTGTGACAACTGTGGGGTGACGGTGCATGAAGGTAAGTACCCAACACAGCCATTCAGCAGAGCTGCGACTACCGTGGTAGCACTATTCAAATGTGGGTCCGAACATTTAAAAATAAATTCTTGTCATGGTGTACCGGTTAAAGGGGTTGAACCCCATTTTGTGTGAACTGGTACACGATTGTTGTGTGTGTTGTTTGATTGCACTGATGCATTATCATCGTTCTGGAAGCAGGGAATAACCTGGGAAGGGAAGGTAACGCTCCTCATCTAGCATTATAAGCCTGTGGTGTGTCTGATTGGTTGGAAACGAAATCAATTGATTTTCAAGTCGTCCTTCTCTCCTGGACAGGCATAGTTAGCACTACCCATGTAGGCTGGATCAATGTGACACGGCTAATTTTCAATTACTCTTATTTATTTATTTATTTATTTATTTATTTGCTGATGTTTTACTGATTTAAAGCACCCCAGAAAAACCTTGGTGGGGTTTCTACCGCAAAAGAAAAGAAGTAATTAAATAGTTTAACCTCTAAATGCAGTGATGAAGAGAATGTCTCTCAGGTACTTTAACAAGGCATTTAGCCTGAGACCTTGAAGCTGGTTCCTGAGATGAATGTGAGCCACAAACTATGATAACAGACCAACTCCCAGTTTTGTCCTTTAGTCTAGACACGATGAGAGGGCTCTGTAACCTTGAGGATATTTGTCCTCGGTTCAGAGGCATGGCAGGGGTTCTGCATGCAGCGTATGAGTCAGACTGGATAGGTGAGATCTGAAGAGCCCCAGTCGCAAATAGTGTCAGCCTCTCAGAAACAAGCTACTATGCCACAGCCATTGGCCTCACTGAATCAGGGGGGTGTCCTTGAAATAGCCCGGGCCTTTGATGTGCCAAGTACTGTTTCAAAAGTCCTCAGAGCAACGCAGCGACAGATGATCTCAGGAAAAAAATCATGAATACTCGGAGCAGGGCTCTCCATTTATCTGGTTGTCTCCCTCCCTCTGTTGATATGAGGTTCCTCTGAGACATCATGGTTAATCTCCCTGAGGGGAGGCAGGGGGAAGGTTGGGGCGGCTGCAGTATGGGCCTTGAAAGACCCCAGCGCCGGCACAAGGACCACTTGTGGGCGTCTTCTTATCTGTCCTCTGTCTGAAGACGGCAATGTTGTTTTCTCTTCTGATGAGGTACAGTAGAATGTAGACCGTATTTTAGGCAATTTAAAACCTCACGGCTCCTCTATAGGTCTGTTATACCAACTGTAATTGCTTTGCTTTTTATGGTGATAATATAACTCAAGGCTTTAAGCCATTTACAGTGTTTTTAGTGCCTATTGATGTCCTTAAGGTTTCCTTAACCAGCTCATAAATATGCCATCTGCTGTACTTCACTGCATGTGGGCTAGAACAGGTTGTGCTCACTCAGACTATAAAACCAAAAGGCCGTCCTTCGTACTGTACATGTACATGCATTTTCTGTCCATTTGTGTCTGTCTTGGTCAATTACAGTTGGGAAAGAATGTGTTTCATTTACCATTTACCACAGTAATAGGAAATGAATTGGATTGAAATGGTACTTGTGTAGGCAGAAGGCTTGTTACTGTATTACAAATGGTTTTGTGCGGTTCATACTGCTGTGAAAGAGGGAGGAATCAAGGATGCGTGTTTGTTTGAAGAGCGAGAGGACGGGGCGGAGAAGGACACACGAGCGTAATGAAGCACAAGAGTATGGTAGGGGTTGAAAGAGAGAGTGGGAGGAGAAGCGCGAGGGGAGTGACGAGTAACTATCTCCTTCATTTGCCGCATGGAAGCGTCGTAGACTCCACCTCACGTTCCCCCCCCCCACCCCCCCCCAGGAGTGCTGCCCCCAACTGATTGGACAGCTGTTTCATCTGCAAAGGCCCTCCCTCGCTAGCCGCCTGCCACCCATGTGTGCCAGCTGTGCCACCGGTCCTGAGGGAGTTGGGGGGTTGATTGGGGCAGGAGGAGGGCAGCCCACGCGGCTGCCTCTTGTGTCACAAATGCTCACCCTAAACCCTGCGCACTCGCTCGGAAAGGTGACCCACACGGGCGCATCAGTGCATAACCTGTCTCATAGGTGTAGAGAGACTAGTCTTCTGGGGTGGAACACATAGTGCCTTTCATGATGTCACTTTCCCAAAATGGTCATTCCGTTTTAAGATAAAGAGAGAGCGGTGGTGGGGAGAGAGAACAAGGAAGAGACATACAGTAGAGAGAGAGAGGGAGGGAGGGAGGGGGGGAGGGAATGAGAGAGGACAGTCAGGTAGAGATGAGGCGTCATTATCTGCTGCTCGTGTGAGTCCGTCTCGCGTGCCGCTGCCGCTGTTCAACTCGAGCATCGCTCTTTGTTGTCCCGAACACTTCAGACCGTGTAGAGAGCTGTTCTCCTCCTCGGACGAGAGGAAACGATAGATGAAAGGAGGGAACGGGAAGTCCAGTCTTGGGAGATCAAAAGCCTCGGTGTGCACGGAGGCCCAGAGAGCCAGTCAACCCCCCCTCCATGAGCCTCAATCAGAGCTTTGGACCCTGCAAACTGGCTGCTTTTGATTAGCAGTGGCTTCCTCGGCCCCATCCTAGCAGCACGGACATCATTAACTACTACGCCCATTAAAGGAGCTCAGACTGCTTTATGTGTTTGTCTAATTACAGCGCTTTTTAGTTGTTTTTTTAGATTCAATTATTTGTTGTTTTTTCTTTCTTTTCCTCCAGTTGAGAATGACTTTTTCTCGCTCTCATTTTACTGTTGCAGTGATAATGGGTTCTGCTGTCATTCGCAGGCGCGCGGCTATTAAACCCGCACCCTATTAAAAAACATCACATGGTCAATAATAGTCCTGTTCTCATTCTACCACCAATTAAACAATGGTGGTATCGATTTTGACGAGCCTCTAACGAGTTCTGGACCGTAAAGTTAATTATTTGTTCAGGCTTATTTGATTAAAATGCATTTTCAGTAAGAATAGGTTTCCAAAAGTTCAGATTTAATAATCCCCAACTAAGTGTGTGATGATTTTCTTTTCTTTCTTTTTATTTTTTAACCCCATTGAAATTCCACCAAACTTTTCTGGAGCTGTGTACAGTACAGTGGTGAGGGGGAGTGGACTGAACATCGATTCAAGTTTCAAGTTTATTGTCACGTCACATTACAAAACTGTAAGAGAGTAAAATTCTTAGGCTTCGGTTCCTGACATTGCAGCACAAGACAATAAGGCAATAGGCATAATTCAATTAAAAAGTGTCAATAGTACAGGACATAAGTGACAGTAGTAAAGTGGCTGTGAGCTTAAGGTTTAGGTAGTCCGTATGCATGTGATGTGCTTGTGGATGATAGACAATTTTCTACAGTACTGTAGGCTTGTTCATGAGCCTGATTGCCTGGGGGAGGTAGCTGTCTAAGAGTTCAACATCTATCAGAGTCTTATCCCTAGCTGTGATGTGACCAGGCAGAGAGGCAAGATGCTTATTATGTGTGTGGTTGTGACGGTTTAGGTCTGGTGTGTGTCATTGAATAAGGGATGAAAGCCTTCCCAGCAGATGACACAAGCCTGTCCCTGTGGCCGTGCCCTTAGGTCCTTCTGCTGTAAACCAGATAGGGTTGTTTTTTTAACGTATGGCTCAGAGGAGGTGGCTAGCCTAATGCGACGCGCCAGACCTACACATTGCACCGTTTATTTACGACGACTACATTTGCGCTAGGATAGGGAAGACTAAGCCGGACTTTGCCAGTACGTCATGTTGTCCACTTCTGCTCCCAATTGGCTACAGACACACACCTATCTATCACTGAGACTGCCAATGGCCCCGGGCCTGAGCTAGATCACTCTTCCTGCTACGACTGGTGGATTGATGGTTCACTTGCTTAGTCAAATGTATTGATAAGTAGGCTGGGTATCGCCACTGATTTCCCAAAACGATTAGATTCCGATTCACAGCTCCCGATTCGATTCGATTCACGATTCGATTCGATTCGATTCGATTCCGATTCCGATTCGATTTAGTTACAATATCAATTTTCCTTGAATATGAAGAGATTCTCAGAACTAATGCTATAATGGTCCATTGCTCTGGATGTCCAGCTGTCACACGTTATGGCAACTCTCTCTGCTGGCTGGAGTGAAGTTGCGATGTCACGTTTCACCTGCGCGGACATGTCTGGGACTATCACTTCACTCAACTGTTTGCGTGTCGGTAACACGTAGCGTGGTTCTAGTACACTGACGACACTGACGACGCTGTAGTAATTTGTTGGGCACGCGGAGAATGTGATTGTAATTTGCAACCAAACGTCTTTATCAGCGAGGCTTGTTTCGGATCCGCTTTTCCATGTTTCACGTCAGGGTGATGCCTCAATAAGTGGTTCCGTAGATTTGTGGTGTTTCCACTAAATTTAACCTCCACTGCGCACAGCTTGCATATGGCTTTGCTTTTGTCCTGCTCATCTCTATCGTCATAATTTTTACATCCAAAATGCACCCAGACATCTGCCTTTAAGCCTGGTCGTTGCGTGAGATATGATACATTCTTGTAGCGCGAGATCTGGCCACGAGATCTCGTTGCGGGTTGAAGCTGCAAGCAAAAAAATAAATACAAATAAAATAAAATAAAAAAACATGAAAGATCGATCTCGGGATTTATGAATCGATAATCGCTCATTCAATGAAGATCGATTCAGAATCGGGAAATCGATTTTTTTGAACCCAGCCCTATTGATAAGTAAGTCGCTTTGGAATAAGGCGTCTGCTAAATGCCCAAATGTAATGTAAATGGTGTTTTTGTTTTGTTTTATGTCTATCCCCACTCGCTGTAGGTCTACTTCACAGTGTAGGAGAATGTTTCACAGGTTGGTCTGCTGTAGAAATATGAGGAGCCGACGCTAAGTGCCGAGTGATTTGGGCAGAGTCATTAGAATACCTGTTCTTGTAGTTTCCCTCCGACACAGCCCTCCTAGGCGGGGTTAAGTGGTACCGTTGCACGGCAGAGTTTTAGATTAGGTTTTTAAACTGCTTAGCAGATGCCCTCATCCATGGCAGTGCATGCAGCCCTCTGTACATCCTATATATTATCCAGTTAGACAAGCGGGGTAATTATGGCATTAGTATGGGTTAAGTGACTAGCTAGAGGCTTAAAACCATGTTTTCCCTCATGCTGTTTCATCTACAGTAGGACCCTTAATGCCACAAGGGCAGGTCCTGAAGCCCCTTAGAGTATAGAAGTGTGTCTTATATAGGCCTATCTGTTATTGTCATGTACAGTGACATACAAGCTCCGGTCCAACCAGCATTGTAAGCTTTTTATTGACAGTTTAAATGCTTTTTAGTAATGGTGTACTAATCCATTATCAAGCTTTTGTCAGACGAGAGCATTAAATGATACATATTATTGAAACACTTCTCTCTTTCTCTTTCTCTTTGTTCCTTTCTAAACAGGTTTAAAAAAAATAATTAAAAAAAATCTAATTGAAATGCAAAATGCAAAACACTATCAAGCAGTAATACAAGCTTGTGCTTTTTTCTCTATTCATAACGAGGAAATGATTTATTCCATGGATTGCTGGCCATGGGAATGATTGCATTGTTTTTAGAGACGGAGGAGAGCGCTGGCATGCCAGGGATTGCTCTTCATCTTATTATGCCGTTTTAATTCAGTGCCGCTGATTTAAAGGAAAGCAGCTGGCAGTTTTATCTTCCCTCCCCAACCAACGCACACAAACACATATGTCATGAAAAAACACAAATTCCATCACGTCTAATTGGCCTTATTCAGGGAGATCTCAGCCTATGAGTTGGTTCTGTTGTGTTTCTCTGTTATGACGTTTGGGCACGCTGACTTTGCTTGTATGAGTGCTTTTGAATAGGTCTACTTAATTTTGGAATGAAAAGTGTTACCAAATGTAGTTGAACTAATCTAAGAGCAGCCATCTTGAACAAGCTGGATGGATGCTGAATGTCTTTTTGAGTGAAGAAATATTTTGACAGCCGCTGAGTAAGATTAATCGATTCATGTCATTTCACTGAAGTAAAGTTTCTACAAAGTAAACTGTGATATATACACTAAGGGTGTAATCTTATAATAATTTATATATTTAATATGTTTTAAACATTCTTCCCTTTTTTTGGGGGGGGGGGGGTTATTGTGTTGGTAAAAATGTGTTCACTTAAAGTTAAAGTGCAATGAGGGAGCACTGCTGAAGTAGGCCTATTTGGAGATGCTACTGTATAGAAATGAGGCATACTGATTGAGTGCATTCCATCTAAATGGGATGTTATAATGGAATAGGTAACACTGCAGCACCATAGATGATAATGAACTAAATGTACCCCTAATGGTGTTGGCACTCTACATCACACTCAGAGAGGGAGAGATGGGCAGTCTGTTCTGTTGGTGTATGTTTGTAACTGTAGAAAGATTATTAGAGTGATATCGCAGCCAACATGAAAATGGAAAGCATCAATGCACTGTCAGAATAACAGATTGCTCTCTCACCAATATGAGGTGCCCATAATGTCTCCTTTGATCCTGTGAACAAACACCCGTCCCCCATCACCCTTATTGTTACATCCAGAGACATATCATGTACTCACTCCTTCACGTGTTCACACTTAATGTGCTACTGTAGCAACCTCCTAGCACTCTCCAGCCACACCTTTCACTGTTACATCTTGATACTTCTGTTGATTTAGTCAACACTAGGCCCCACCGCCTCTCTTTAACTGCCACGCTCGTCATTTCTGACATGGATAATCTTCACTTCGGGGATTATGAAGCTATCCCGTAGTCATCACTTTTTGTCGGCTTAGCTCATATTAGCCAGCACCCCATGGCTTAGCGGTTCCAGCTTTGTATCTCGGTTCAAAAGGAACATCGGAGATTTGCTCGACGGTTCATCCGTAAGTCGGTTAAACCAGCGTGGTGATGGTTCAGAGCCCCAGTTCCATGGTTCAAAGCCCAATCAGAATTAAGCGCCCAACTGTTGCCAGCAGTATTTCAGTAATACCTTTCTTTAAGAAAATAAACGTCCAGCTGGGTTATATCTCGGAGCACCTAGGACGTCTGCCCTCGTCACATGATTGTGGGGGGAGATGGAGAGAAGGACACTTGTTTGGTAGTTTATTGACAACATTGGAATTGCGAATGAAGCAGAGAGGCTCACTTGGAGGTCCGGTTGTGTCATAATTGCTTCCCTGATGTTATCCTGACATTAAAATGCTCTCGAAAGGTCGTCAGAAGGACCTATAAAATCCTGCAGGACAGCAGGGACAGGGGGGCCCTCAGGTTCAACATTGAGTCAGTCACTCACCGTGATGCAGAGCAAATGCCACCCCCATCAGAAACAACCTATAGAGGGGACACACTCACACACGCACACACACACACACACTCTGAAAGAATATACAACTGAATAAACATTGCTGTCTGCTGCTCAATGTTTGCTCTCGGTGCGTCGACTCCCCAGTGCGGTCCACGGGGTGACAAGCATGCAGAACATTGTAGCGTTTGATTTGCAAGTCTCTCCCATTGCCGAGGAAGCCTGGAGGCTGGTTGGCTGAATTTATGACTTAGTGGTCTTATCTCTCCAATGGAGGCAGAGGGCTGATTGCTGCCCTCATTGGTACCATCGAGCACGTCTGCTCAGTGTAATAGCCGCAATAGAAACCGCATCAACAAGGTAATTGTTTTGGCAACCCTGGAAAATTAAGAAGACAACATTAACATGCTTGCTTGTGGCCTTCTCCTCTCCCCTCGTCTTAGGCCTCAATACTATGATCAAATGTTCCCATTAGCGGTGCTGGAGTGGTACTGGCTTCAAAGACGATTGAAAGCCTCTGAAAGTTTCCTACCAAGTGAGCAGATGAGCACCATGGAGTGTGCTTGCGAGGGTACTAACTGCTCTCTGACCTTCCCGGTCCCAGGTAGAGATCACTGCCATTGATAGATTGATCAAATTGAAGAAGAAAAAAACTGTCACATTTCCAATGTGGTCCTCGGCGGTGGAAGACCAACAAGAAAAGAACAAGCAAGAAATACATCAAACACATTGCACCTTTGAGAGACAATATAATGAATCCTGCAAAACGTCCCATTGATATTCAGATGAAGCGTGTAATGAATTAGATTTAAACCTGATACCACTAACAATGACAATCTCTGTGTATGTGTTCCAGGTTGCTATGGCGTCGACGGTGAGAGTGACTCAATCATGAGCTCTGCCTCAGAGAACTCTACAGAACCTTGGTTCTGCGACGCATGCAAGAACGGTGTCACGCCCAGCTGCGAGCTGTGCCCCAATCAGGACGGGATCTTCAAAGAGACAGACGCCGGGAGGTGGGCCTTTCCCCCCACATTGGCTTAGCGCACTTTTAATGTTGATGTTTAATGCCCACAAACACACCACAATAGGCCTAATTGACCCTCATTGGTCAAGTGCTGTAGGCAACTAGACAACTTCTATCTCCATTTAAATTGTGCATACATTCAGCATCGAGGAAAATATAAGTTGGAGAGAGAGGGGTAGAAGAGAGAGAGAGAGAGAGAGAGAGAGAGGGAGAGGGAGAGGGGGAGGGAGGGAAGGAGAGAGAGTGAGAAAGGGAGGGAGGGGGGAGGAGAAGAAATAAAGCAAGAGAGTGAGTGAGAGAGAAAGATAGGGGAAGAAAAAAGAGAGGGACAGAAAATAGTGTGTTATGTGAAGCGTGTAGGCTCCAGCCACGTTATCGCTGATAGTGCTCCTCAGCCAGCCTGCACCCGAATTTACTACTTCACTAGAGCATGAAAAACACAGCAAATTAAACTGTGGAGCGCTTGCTTGCTAGAGATGGATATCTTTATATTGGACTTCGGATTCTCTTCCCTAAAGTCCGCATTTGAAATTGTGTCACAGTCACAGCACAACTGTAGCCAGTGAGTGTGGGGGCTGCTGAAATGGACTACTGAAGGTTTGCCCTTTTAGAAGTGTTGTTTAAGTAACTCACTGCTTGTTCATCTCAAGAGTTGTTATTGTGCACATCCAGTACCTATTGTATTGAGTTTTCTCTTTAAAACTTTTGTTTTTTGTGTACCTCATTCATTACTTATGAATTGGTCTTAATTGTGACACTCAAGGAAGCTCTTTGCTTGAAGGCTATTTTTCTTTAAAACTATTTTTTTCGTTCCTCTTTACTTATGAATTGGTCTTAATTGTGACACTCAAGGAAGCTTTTTGCATGAAGGCTATTTCTAAATACAGAATACACCAATCTTTTACAAATGTGTGTACTGTGTGTATGTAATGTATGTATACTCATCTTTTGCAACTTGCATATTTCAATTGGCCGTTTGTTTGTTTGTTTATGTGCTGTTGTTTTTGTCTATGCATTCCTAGATGGGTCCACGTGGTGTGTGCACTGTACGTCCCTGGAGTGGCGTTTGGGGACATTGATAAACTGCGCCCTGTGACTCTCACAGAGATGAATTACTCAAAGTATGGTGCCAAGGCAAGTACCATATTTTTAGGTTTCAAAGCGTAATCATGATGGATGTCTGTTTCTGTTTACGATGTTGCATACTGTATGTACATTGAATCAATGTCGCATTATAGCACTGCGTTGGTTTGTCCAGAATAAACCAGTATTCTACATGACTCATATCACTTATTTCAAGCTTATTCCTGTAAACGGAAAAAATAAGTTAACTGTTAACTTCATCACTTACGTACTTATTGTCGAACTACTTCAGATTTGCTTAGTCACAGCTCAAGACACAGCTTTAGACTCGGGCACAGGTAATGCGTCCCGGTGTCCGTTGATGAATCTGTTTGCTTTATAAGCAGCATATAAAGACGGTGATAAAGTTACTCCTGTCTGGTTACCATCCAATACTTTACATCCAACTAAACAAAGTGATCCATCAGTGGAGCTCTGTATTCTAGCTGGAACCTTTTGAGGGGCACAAAGCCCATTAATGTGGATGACTTTTAAAGAAGCACTTGAAAAGGTTCCTGCAATTATTTTAGTCCTCTAAAGAAATTGCTCCTAAAGTACGATTTGTAAGACTATTATTATTATTATTTTAATTTTGAAAGTGAATAATTTGCCCATTTTCAAGTTTTCTAAGTGGTCATCTTTTCCCCCCCTTTGAGAACTTTTGAATACAGCGTCTAATAATGCTCGGTTTTATTCTCCGTGTCTTTGTATTTCTTTTCTTCCTCCCGTTCAGGAGTGCAGTTTTTGCGAGGACGCCCGCTTCGCCCGGACAGGTGTCTGCATCAGCTGTGACGCAGGCATGTGTCGCTCCTACTTCCACGTCACATGTGCCCAGCGGGAGGGGCTTCTCTCCGAGGCCGCAGCGGAGGAGGTGAGGGAAGAAGTTGATGAATCAGATGTTTGGATCCCTCTCTTTCACCAACACACGGTGCAGGGTTGTTATTGTGTTTTGGACGTTTGCAGGCATGGGCTGTTAGTATACATAGGACATAGGACACATTCATGATGTGGTGAAATGCTGTTTTCACTATACTATGGCATTGGGTTTAAATAACATAGTAGAGTAGGAGGTAAGCTTACACTGGGGTGAATGCCATCCCTCAGATGAAGAGACGTTACCCTGTAGTTACCCCTGTAGGTAGAAGTAGCACTGTCCTCTCCAGATGAGACCTCCCCCCTCCCCCCAGCCAATCTTGACTGAGCACTGAGCTGGGCTTGAGATAAAGCAGGAAGAAGAAGTCGTTCATCATCAGGGTAAAGTGGTCCGTTGCACCATGTCAGTGAACAATATGACTGGACTAGAGGTAGCAGAGAGGGTTACTAGTGGGAGGTGTAGATCTAAACAGCGTTATTAGCCAGAGTGCTTCATGATACACACTCATATGACAGTAAGTCTTATACTGTACCACAACCAGTCTGTGTAGGATATCCATCGGAGTCCTCTTCCTGTTCTGTTCAGGGTTCTCCCCAAGGTGGCACTGTCAAAGGATTGCATTATCAAAACGTTTGTTGATGTTAAAATGCATAAAAAATACAGCTAAAATGCAGAATTAACTGAGAAACATAACATTCACAACAATGTCATTGGCGATCAAAGATAGTTCCTCTATCGTCACTGAATTTTCAGTTTCATTTGCTCTGAAACGTTCACATAGTGGAGAAGCCACGGTCGACAAGGTGGGCCTCTTAGTCTTTGGGGAGAACCCTGCTGTTGAGAAACACTTCATGAATCAATTGAATCAATCGTTTAACTTGATTGACTGGCATTGGTTCGTCAATAGACAGTCAAGATTTTTCATTTAGTTTACAAATCGTAGTCTCAGGAAAGTGGGCTATAAACGCTCTCTTAAAGTGGGTGTGGCTCCTTTAACCAGCAGCGTCATCCTGTTTATGGGTATTCATAGCCCGTCTGTCGCAGAGCTCATGTATGCGCCTCGCGTCACTTATTTCTGCGGCATAAAGGCGATATCGTCTGCACCGATAAACTGGCCCAGAAAGTGCCTTCTCACCGCAATCCACTTAATCCAGTCAGCTGTGCAAAGGGCCCCTATCAACAAGCGAGGGTGCTGATAGCATCCGCAGAAACACCTTAAGCCTAAACGATTCTGGGGGAGCCAGGGGCAGGGAGATTTTTAATATATATATATATATATACCGTATATATATATATATATATATATATATATATATATATATATATTGGTACTGTGACAGAGGGGAGGTAATCTAGAAGGTTCCTCCTAGCTACTGTTGAAGCCTTGAAGATGAGCTTTGTCGTTGTGGGCTAGCAATAAGAGACTCACATTGCTCTGTAATACGGTACCTTATTTGCCTCCTGGAGGACCATTAGAGAGAACAAAAACCCTCTGTAGCCATGATTATTTTTATGCACCTCAATGGTGTCTCTTTTTTCACTCTCTCTGTTAATGGAGTTTTCAGTTATTAAGCGTTCAGACACGACATCATCCTTAATGTGTTTGTTCAGCAGTGGGTTGAGCACCTATTTTTACTCTGGGAGAACAAAGAATTACATTTTTATTTTCTTGGCAGATGTTCTTTTATCTTTGAATAACAACTTAACCATTACTATTATTTTTGATGGAAGAACATGATGTGCAACAGGGCATGTGAGCGGGGCGCATTTTTAAAAATCAGGAGCTTGGGCTTTTCCTTGCGCTCCATTTAATGTCGTCCCATTTTTCCTTCACTCGCTACATATTAGTGACATGTTCACGAAAAGATTGCTCTCGTTTAAAAGGTAAAATTACATAGTAAAACATCAAATCCATAGGATCGAGTCTTGAGCATTTTCCATCAAACAAATCCTTGTGAGCGAGGAGTGTTTTTCTCCGACCGCTCAACTCGCGCTCACATGCTCTGTCTGACGTGCAGCTGCCAACCGCCTGAAACACTTAACAGAAAGTTAAGTCGGGCTTAATTAAAGCACTGATTCAAAAACCACGGTGAATGTGTAACCAGCTCTGTTCAGTTTGGTTCTCCTCTGTCATTTGAATTAGTGTTAGGAAGGCTATAATCGTAATCTTTCAGGACAGATGTGTCTGTGTGTTTTTCTCAGGACATAGCAGACCCGTTCTTTGCCTACTGCAAGCAGCACGCGGACCGCTTTGACCGGAAGTGGAAGAGGAAAAACTACCTGGCCCTGCAGTCGTACTGCAAGGTGTCCCTGCAGGAGAGGGAGAAGCAGCTGGCTCCTGAGGCCCAGGTGAGAGGTCACATGGTCCTACAGATACCAAACCCTCTGTCCTTGTAGGAAGAGCTCAGGCTAGTTAGTGTTTATGTCAAACATTTTCTATACCCTTTCTATTAGTTATTTTATTTTATTTAATTTTTTAGCAGATAAATATGATTTAAAAAAAATGTTTAAGAGTAGCAATTTCAGATTTCTGTCACACAATTTCCAATCAAAGCTTTGAACTTCTGTCTCCCTGCATGTGGCCGACTATTAGTTTGTTTTTGAATTGTGTGTGTGTGTGTGTGTCTGTCTGTGTCTGTGTCTGTGTCTCTGTGTGTGTGTGTGTGTGTGTGTGTGTGTGTGTGTGTGTGTCTATCTGTGTGTCTGTGTGTGTCTGTGTCTGTGTGTGTCTCTGTGTGTGCGTGTGTGTTTTGAACCCGGCAGGCCCGCATCACCACCCGTCTACAGCAGTACCGGGCCAAGGCGGAGCTGTCCCGCAACACACGGCCGCAGGCGTGGGTCCCCCGCGAGAAGCTGCCACGCCCTCTGACCTCCAGCGCCTCGGCCATCAGGAAGCTGATGAGGAAAGCCGAGCTGATGGGCATCAGCACGGACATCTTCCCCGTGGACACCTCCGACATCACCGCCAGCGTGGACGGACGCAGGAAACACAAGCAGCCCGCCCTCACCGCAGACTTTGTCAACTACTACCTGGGTAAGGGAAAATAGTACCTACCTGACTGAACTAGTATGTATTAGAACAGCCCAAACATGACACTGTTCTGTACTTCTGAAATGATGTCTTGGGTTGTTACTGAAGTACGATAAGGGGGAAGACTCTGCATAACGGACTTCTGCTATTACCTGTACCTAGTTCCTTTGTTTCCTTTCCGCATCCGAACACGTATCCCTCCCCTGTAACTCCTGTACCAGCAGACAGGTGGAGAGTGTGCACCACAGGCAGACGTATGTAGGCACTCAGCATGTAGCCTTGCATAAAGACCTTTTCTCCTCCAGAATGAATGATGATGATGCCAGATGTGAGGAGACCGCCATGGCGGTAACCTTGAGAACACACTCCATTAGCCTGCAGCAGAAGAGTCGTCTCTCTCTCCCGTCTATCTCCCCATCAGTACACACTCTCGCTCTCATAGGGTCTTTTCCTGTACATAGATTGCGATCGTGGATATTGATTTTTGTTTCTCCCCTTCCCCCCATTGATATTCAGAGCGGAACATGCGGATGATCCAGATCCAGGACAATATCTCGGAGCAGAAGAACCTCAAAGACAAGCTGGAGAGCGAGCAGGAGAAGCTGCATGTGGAGTACAACAAGGTGCGTGGTGCGGGGGTATCCGCTGAGGTATGCACTGAGGTATCTGCACAAAGTTATCTTTGCCCCCATACGTAAAGGTTCAATCACAAGGGGCCCTCGTCTGTTGAGTGACAAGACGCAATGCCCCTACCCTGGACACTTTTAAATCAGCCCTCAAAACCCACCTGTTCTCCAAGGCATTTGGCCCCTAGTCTAGTTTTGTCACTCTCGTTGTCTTTGTTTCTTTGCTTAGTTTTTCTGTTCCGTCTGTCTGACTGTCCGTCTATGAAATCTGTTAAGCGTCCTTGGGTTTGAGAAAGGCACTATATAAATCTAAGATATTATTATTATTATTATTATTATTAACTTGCGCACTTCGTCCTTTGGGTCGTACGCAACATGCAGAACTTTTCACAACTGACCACTCTGACCACTCACTACTACAGTAGTAGCAGAAATCCTCCAGAAAGCACAGACTCCAAGCTTGCAGCTGGTAGGCACACACCCCTAACAACATGTATAGTTTACAGTGTCTTGATTGCGTTGTACTTTGTTGTTCTTAAATCTGCACGATTACTCACGAGCGGTGCCGCTTATGCAAAACGACAACAGTAAAACCACTGTTTCGCTTATGTACCGTGAAAAAAAGATATTTAAAGAGCCTCGTTTGCACTCCCAGTCCCAGCGCCTCCTTCATCCCACTCTCCCTCTCTCTCTCCTGGAACATGTGACCTCCTTCACGAGGCCCAGGCTGCATCACTCCATCAGCCCCCCGAACGAAAGAAGGGAAATAAACCAGAGGACTAAAAGTCAGAGGAGTTAATGTTGCGTTCGGTCTTCTGCCGCGTGCGTATTCAGCGTTATTAATGGAGTGTGTGTTGCTAATTGCGCCGCTCGACTTGCTTTTCCACGGCCCCGGCCTTGGGGGAGAGCGAGAGACGGGGAGAAGAAAAATGTTTGGTTGTGAAGAAGTCTCGCTGTGACTGATACAGTTATAAAGCCCCCCTGACAAGGTCTGTGTGTTGGGCGAGGAGGAGGGGGCTCATCTCAGAGAGATTATGGGAAGTGTTTCCCTTTACCTCCTTCTCTGGTGTCCCTGATAAAGTAAATTAAAAGTAAAGCAGAGGTTTCATCCCCCCAAAATGTTTTGATTTCTCATCCGGTTGATAAACGTTCACCTCCCGAACTCGTTTCTCTCTCGCTGTGGTCCGTGTCAGAGCTCTTGGTCTTATCTGTCTTGTTTTATGAGTGACTTCTCTAAATGGAAGATGCCATTTTGTTGTTGTCTTTTTATGCTGGTGTGTGTATTTAAATAAGTAAGTATGTGTATAAGTGGGAGTACAATGCCTTGTGAAATCAAAACTGTGTGTGTGTATGTGTGTGCTCACGTGTCTGTGTGCACGTCTATGCATATTTCTGCATGTGCTAATAGGCAGACAGAACACTGGTGTCCTTGCCTCACGTTGTCTCCTCTGCCCTGCTGTGTCCCCTGCAGCTCTGTGAGTCTCTGGAGGACCTGCAGAATGTCAACGGAGTGCTGCGGAGCGAGGGCCAGGCCATATGGACCGTGCTGGGACGCATCCTAGGCCAGGTACACCTCCTTACCTCCTTTCGCCCACATCCTTCATCCATTCATCCTCTTCCTCGTCGTCCTTCTCCTCCTCCTCCTATGGTTTCTCTACACCTGTGTGTGCGTAGAAGGGGTTGGCGGAGGAGGAGTCGGAGATGTAAAACCTAGCCTGATGCCTTCTCCTGGGGAACCAGCTAATGATTTGTGATTGAGAGGAATCCAGATTGCCAGTAGCAACCCCCACATGGGCCGGTGTGTGGGGGTAATTCACCAGCCTGTAATGGTTCTGCTGTTTGTGGGAAAAAAGAAAAAAAAATCCTTTCATTTGCACTAACTGATTGACCTGTCATTTGCCATGAAGCCAGACCTGACTCAGAAGGTAAAACCTGTCCGCTTGCTTCCAGCTCGCCATGGCAACCGCATCGCCAAGGTGCGTCGCAACGGGTGACGGGTCATTTAATGAGTGCGAAATGCAGACTGCAGAAAAGCACTCTTTTTCTTTTTTTCCTTTTTTTTAATATCAGGCTGTTTTTTCGAATTTAAAAAGGGTTTTCTGAGGCAGAATGTCTTGGCAACAGCCAGTGACTGTTATTCACACTCACTCGCTCTGTGAATTATTAAATCGACTCCCCAAGATGGTCACATTCCAAGCAGTATACAAGCCAAGCATGGTAAGTGTCAATATGAACTGACATGTCCAAATATAAAGAGGGACAGAATTGTCTCATATTGATGGGAGTGTGGAAACCATGCACTCATCTCATTTAGATGAAATATCTTGTTAGAGCAGTTGCTTAAGAGGTCGTTAACCAAAGTGTGTGACGACGCACTGACAGTCGCAAACCACCATCGCAAACTGCCTCTCTCGGTTGATAACCCAGGCAGGGCAGGGGAGGGGAGGGGAGGGGAGGGGAGCCGTGTGCTTGCCACTGTGTTGAGGTGTTGAGGTGAGAATGAGAGCTGCCGAGGTGAAGAGACCTGTGGAGAGTTGGGGCTCTCTGACAGGCTGCTAAAGCAGGAGAGGCAGTCGTCTCATCGTCTCGCTCACACCCCCCTACCTCCCGTTCTGGCTAGGGGCTGTTTGACACTCTGCCTTTTAGCGGAGCAGGGAGACGTGTCTCGTAGGAGGCGTGGCCTAGCGTCTCTGCTCTGTCACCATGTTAATCACCCAGGCACAGGAGCAGTGAGGTGCACAGGGCTCCACACCAGGGGGCAGGGCGTTGTGTGATGAGGGACCACGGGCACCTCTGAAAGGGGATCCTCAGACGTTGACACTCCAGGCAGCCCCCCAACCCCCCCCCCCCCCCCCTGACACCTTGTCATTCCTCCCCTCCACCCTTCAGCCCTTCAACCCCTGTAGCCTTTCTCTCAGAGTCCTGCAGTCATGGTCAGGACAGGAGACACACCCCCTCTGTGTCCTATCTATCAAACTCATGTTTTACATCACATTGTACCGTACGGTGTTTGGGGGGTCCTGGGACTCCAGAAGCCCCAGGCTGCTCTGTGTGGTAGTGAGGTGAGGGGATGTTAGCCCCGTGGCGCCGGGGGAACTTAAACACACTTAAATGTGTACGCACCATCTCCGTGAGCTGCTAACTGAATGCATAAGATGCTTGATTAAAAAGTACAGTTGCCAGAGAGAGAGAGAGAGAGAGCGTGGGATGAGTTCGGACAGATAAACGGCTAAATAAATGGCGGAGTGATGTGGAGGAGGGTGGAGGGGGAAGGCAGCAGGAGGAGGACTGGAGGGAAGACGGCTGGTGAATCTGCAATGACCGCCATAAATCACGTAATTAGAAACTTGCGAGGTTTAAGTAGCAACATCAGTCACGGCACTGCATGCTTTTGTGTCATCTATCTGGTACATTTTCATTTCCTATTTGTCATTCCGCCTGTACATTACCAGAAATTATTGATGTCCCCAACCGGGAAACACATCCCTCATACCAAGTCAGTTGTTTTCATTTGGGACGCCTCAGGGAGAGACAACTACCCTCTGAAGAGGAAACATTTATAAAAAACAAACAAAAAAGGAAATACATTGTGAAATTCGAAGGCCTAACAGTACAACACAACTTCTTCTGGTTGTCATTTGAAACGTGTGCGGCGTTTCACCAGTAAGTTACTGGTTCTTATAAACATTAAAATACTGTAGTATGCACACACACAGAGCTCTGGTTTCCAGGGATTTGAAACATCCCTTTGACAGAGTCTCTCTCTCTCCCCCTGGAAGGCATGGTGGGTAGTCAGCTGATCCTCCCTTTTCCCAGGACGCTGTTGAGTCCCCCGTGGCCACCGAGCTGGCTCGGTCTGGCCCGTCTGGCTCCCACGTGGCAGACGCCAGATGGCCCAAAGCCTCCCCGTTTACGCTCCTTATTTATAGCCATTACCTTAATACTGCTTCCTGCTTCCTGCCATGTATAAGCTGTAAACGACGGGAACCTGCTCTGCGTAAGTAGTGGTGACGAAGACACTTCCTTACTGCCTTGATGTGAGAGGGATTCTGGTCCACAATTAGTTAGATAACCCCCCTCCCCCCCACCATCCCTTTCGCCTCTCAGCCCCTTAGGCCCCATCGCCCTGGCCTCTCTCTCTCTCTCTCTCTCTCTGAAGCCCCCCCTGTGCGCCCGTAGGTGGACTGAGTGAGCTCAGATTAGAAGCGCCCCAGGGAGAAGCCTGTCTGTTTTGCGGCAGAGTCGGTCCCTACAAGATAAGTTTTCTAATTAACCCGGACAGACGACAGCAGCGATGCAGCCGAGATGCTGGGGAGGAGAAGCGACTACCGCGGTGCGCTGCTCTCCCCCGCCACCTACGACAAGGTTCCCTCTCCCTCCACGGACACCAGTCCATCACAGCTCCTCTCTGACGTCGACTTGGAAAGAAGTTGTACGAATCAGCATGGAGTTGTTCTAGGGTTTTGGAATGATAGATAGATGCCATGCTTCTGCATTGGGGAAATTATTGTTTGTTTTTTTAACTTTACATTTTAGATTAGATTGAACTCAGGTTTGAACACCCGCTTCTTTCTGAAAGTGTTTGTGTTACGTTCGTCTGTGCTTCCTCGTGACAGAAACTCAACTCTCCAGCCGTGCTGAAAGCCCCCAAAGAGAGGAAGCCCAGCAAGAAAGAGGGTGGAGCTCCAGGGAAGTCCTCCAGCCTCCCAGCAGTCCTCTACAGGTACAGTGAACAAAACAGCCGCAGAAGAAGTGGCTAGGGACAAGAAGAGAAGTTAGATCGACGGTGACCCCCAAGGCATCATTCATCAGAGAGTTAGGGCTAGAGGACACAATAGAGGGACCCTATGGCCTAAAACAATATTGCTTGCAGCTTTCATTTATATTTAGTCTTTCATCCACTCTGTATAGTGTATAGTAAACTGTGTGTGTGTGTGTGTGTGTGTGTGTGTGTGTGTGTGTGTGTGTGTGTGTGTGTGTGTGTGTGGGTGTGGGTGCGGATGCGTGTCCGGTTGTGTGTGTGCGCGGGTGCGTGTGCGGGTGCTTGTGTGTGTGTGCGTGTGCGGGTGCTTGTGTGTGTGTGTGTGTGTGTGTGTGTGTGTGTTTTACGTACAGCTGTGGGATCTGTAAGAAAAACCAGGACCAGCACCTCCTGCTGCTCTGTGACACCTGCAAGCTCTACTACCACCTGGGCTGCTTGGAGCCGCCACTCACACGCATGCCCAAGAAGACCAAGAACAGCTACTGGTGAGAGACAGAGAGAGAGAGAGAGAGAGAGAGAGCTTGACAGGGGCATGACAAATGAGAGGAAAGGCGATACACAGGGAAGACTAAAAAGGGGGAAATGTGAGAGGAGGACAGAAAGAGATGGAGAGAATGGGTGAGAATGACTTTGAGTGGTATCCTGTCTCAACGCAGGCATGCACCGCACACGTACGCGCACACACACACCCATGCACTTATCAAGGGTGACATTTCAGCCTACTCAGTGGCAGTTGGATTATCAGATGAAGGATACAGAGATGGTGGAAAATGTCACACTCCACCCAGTAGTGCTAGATTTCCTTATCTGCTGTAGGTAGATAGAGCTCTTTTCCGCTTCTGTTTCAATAGTTGCATTCCATCTTGGTCACTTAGCGAGAAACTGCATAGTGGATATTCTCCATGGAGAAGTCTAACCTTTTTATTTTCTATCATAAATGAAGAGGGGGCTCTAATGGTGTGTGTGTGTGTGTGGGGGGTGCGTGCGGGTGCCCGTGCGCGTGTCTGTGTGTGTTTGTTTGTTTATTTGTTTGTGTGGCACAACCTGAGCCTCAGACTGTGATTGGAGTAATTCATTTTAATCCATGAATAAGGAGAGCGTGATGCTGTTCCGCTTTACTGGGTGAAAATTAGAAAAGCATTTGAAAGATAAAATTGTGTGGAGGCCAAGTCAGAGCTAATTACAAGGATCTGCATGCCTGGGAATCCAGAGAGGCAGGAAGGTGCTGCCTGAGCGTCTCCGTCAGAAACAGACAGAAGGTCCCAACTTCACTTTATCTTACTTATGAGACGGCTATAAACACTGTCTCACCAGTCTCTCCATAGGTCTAGATAAGGTAAGCACCAGCATGTTATTGTCACGGTCTTAAACAAAGACAGAGGCTCCTTAGTATCACAGTGTTGTGTGTTTTTATATTAAAAACATTATTAGCAGAATCTGATTCTTGTTGAACATTTTTGATAAGAAACGGTATGACAGAAGATTTTCCTTGATAGTAAAACTGAAACCTCGAAGGGGCTCATCTCTCTGTCTCTGTCTCTCTCTCTCTGTCTCTCTCTCTCTCTCTCTGTCTCTCTCTCTGTCTCTCTCTTCTCTCTCTGTCTCTCTCTCTGTCTCTCTCTCTCTCTCTCTCTGTCTCTCTCTGTCTCTCTCTGTCTCTCTCTCTCTCTCTCTCTGTCTCTCTCTCTGTCTCTCTCTCCTCTCTCTGTCTCCTCTCTCTGTCTCTCTTCTCTCTCTGTCTATCTCTCTTCTTCTCTCTGTCTCTCTCTCTCTCTCTGTCTCTCTCTCTCTCTCTCTGTCTCTCTCGTCTCTCTCTGTCTCTCTGTCTCTCTCTCTGTCTCTCTGCTCGCTCTCTGTCTTCTCTCTCTGTCTCTCTCTCTCTCTCTCTCTCTGTCTCTCTCTCTCTCTCTGTCTCTCTCTCTCTCTCTCTCTCTCTGTCTCTCTCTCTCTCTCTCTCTCTCTCACTCTCTCTCTCTCTCTCTCTCTCTCTCTCTCTCTCTCTCTCTGTCTCTCTCTCTCTCTCTCCTGTCTCTCTCTCTCTCTCTCGTCTCTCTCTCTGTCTCTCTCTCTCTCTCTGTCTCTCTGTCTCTCTCTCTGTCTCTCTCTCTCTCTCTCTCTGTCTCTCTCTCTCTCTCTCTCTGTCTCTCTCTGTCTCTCTCTCCTCTCTCTGTCTCTCTCTCTCTCTCTCTGTCTCTCTACTGTCTCTCTCTCTCTCTCTCTGTCTCTCTCTCTCTCTGTCTCTCTCTCTCTCTCTCTCTCTGTCTCTCTCTCTGTCTCCTCTCTCTCTATCTCTGTCTCTCTGTCTCTCTCTCTGTCTCTCTCTCTCTCTGTCTCTCTCTCTCTCTCTGTCTCTCTCTCTCTCTCTCTCTGTCTCTCTCTCTCTCTCTCTCTCTCTCTCACTCTCTCTCTCTCTCTCTCTCTCTGTCTCTCTCTTCTCTCTGTCTCTCTCTCTCTCTCTCTCTCTCTCTCTCTCTCTCTCTCTCTCTCTCTCTCTCCCCCCCCCCCCCAGGCAATGTTCAGAGTGTGACCAGGCAGCAGCGACGAAGCCGATATCGCCATGGAGACGCTACCAGATGGTACCAAGAGGTCAGGAGGCAGATCAAGGGGCCAATGAAATTCATCCTCAGGAGATGTCACCAGAGCCCAAAAAGAGAGATGTGAGCAACACGGTGTGTATCGACACACAACTTTATACCTAGTAGATACATGGCTGAGTAGATACATAGTACAATATGTATATCACCTCTCACATAGCATCACACAGCTCCAGGCTTTCCGCGTACCTGCTCGAACACTTTCCGCCCCCCCCCCAAAAAAGCACTAAATAAAACAGCGCTAAGAATACTTTCTGTTCGTTATGAGACTATGGGCGGGACAAATTAGGCTATGGCAGCCTGACACAGTCTCGTCTATGTATGGGAAACACTGATACATACACACATGCTGTTATTGTAGCCATTGGAAATGTATTCTTCTGTAACTCATGTGTAGGCTTGGCTCCCTGGGGATGCGGATGGTAATCTATTGGTCGGTTCAGGGTTAAAGTTAATCGCTGTTGTCGATTGATGGGCCGGCCCTGCTGGCTTCTCTTTCAACACGTTACAATTTAATTGAAGTCACTCTTAGCCAACCTAGACTTGAGGGATAATTGAGTTGCTAATTGATTGATCTGTGTTGATGAGAGATAATTGAAACCTCTGAAAGGTTATCAGCTAGCCTTGCAAGGGCACAGCATGTTCAGTTGAGAAAGGGTGGAGAAAGGATGTCCATATTTTGGGGGGGTTTGAGGTTTGTGTTTTTTAACTGGTTTCGAGAAAAAGTAAAAAAAAAACTGCACGCACCGACCATCAGAAAATCAAACAGAAAACCCATCCTGGGTTTTTATCTTATCCAGCAAAACCTCAGAAGAAGAAAAACTGTTTTCAAAAACATATATTTATGTTTTACCCTTGGCTATACAAAGAGGCACACTGTGGGGGTAGTATAACATCGTCAGTCAGCCCTGAGAGCTGTGGAGACACAGCTGCTCCACCTCTCCATGGATCCCACTTATCTGTACCGACCATACCCTGATCCTCCGATACAGGCCTGCCTGCCTTCCAGCTCCCTTAAGGAACACGAGATACGCATCTGAAAAAGGGAGCGGGGGGAGCTCGGGAGCTCTCCAACCCTCTTTCCTTTTGACATTTTCTTCCCCTTTTGTTTTGAGACTCAATCAATAACCAGCCCCCTCCCTGCCTGAACGGAACAAGCAAGACTGGGGGAACTTACGGCCCTCCTCCATGGGCATTCACTGTGAGCACCCGGCAGTGCCAGTCTGGGTTAATGTGCTCTTCTGGTTTTGAAAACCGCGTGCCCAGAAGTGTGCTGAGGACCCTGCTGGAGCACTTAGGGATTAAGCGGCTTTTTCTGATTTCTCTCGCCGTCGCGTCCGGCCAGTCGAGGAGCTTCAATGCAGCATTTATCTTCAAATGCAAGGCGCGCCATGGCAGGCGCTGAAAGGGCCCTGCTTTGCATTTTTAATGCTTTTACCAGGGCGCCCCACCGCTGGCACCGCTCCAAAGCCCTGTTTCAATTTATCAGGGTCGGCTAATCGACCTCCCGCTGGCCCCTCTGTGTGTGTGTGTGTGTGACGTGTGTGTGTGTGTGTGTGTGTGTGTGTGTGTGTGTGTGTGTGTGTGTGCGTGTGCGTGTGCGTGTGCGTGTGCGTGTGTGAAAGAGAGAGAGAGAAATAAGATGGCCCGCTGCCACTTTCTCATGAATCCCAGCTTTCTCTGGACGTTCTTCATGCCCTGTTGTCGTGCCTACTGGAGTAACCTTTAAGTTCAACCTCAGCCATGAATTTCACCCAATATTCTATGAAATGTGTTAGCTACCCTAAACACAAAAGTAGTACTCAAGTCACCCAAATTGTCTCTTAGCTTGAAACAGGCCTAATCTTTTCAGTGTAAGTTTGAAAAACCTCTGAACCTCCTATATTCAAAGTTACTCAGACTACAAACATACTCTTATGTTCAAGGAGGCTAAGGTCACTGCTTCTTCCAGAATCTTCCTGACTCTTATCTCTAACGGGGTCTTGATTAACTGCACCCTGCAAGCACCCCTCCCTTATTACACTGGAACATCCTGTATGAACATATGTCATTAGTCTGCTGAGAATTAGGAGAATTAAGTTACTACATCTAGTTACTGCTGGTTGCTATGCTCCGTTAATTTCGCTAATCCTGTGCGAAATGATTCATGGCTGTTTAAGATGCAATGATGTACTTAATTAAAAGATTGATTTTTTTCTGCCTGAGTCTTATAAACTGCCCTGAGTTTTAATTTCCTCACCTGAGCAGAGCTCTTGATTAGGTGTGTGTTTGCGTGCGGAGGTTTCTCTACCTCAGCCTTTGCATAGCAACGCTGAACTCAGCGATTTTTTTCTTCTCCGTCGCAGGGTTTCGTGTTGATCTTTGCTGGCGCCCTTTAGTAGATGACCTTAATGGAGTCTGCCGTGATGGAGAAATAATGAATAAAACCCGGCCCCTTTTGTCAGGTGGCGACGGTGCCGTCGCAGGAGAAGTGGCAGAGTCGTCGCGAAGCCAATTGGCAACGTTTTTTGTAGTTAGCATTTATAATGATAAGTGTTCCATCTGGCGAGTGGTGGTGGCAAGCCAAAGGCGACAGATGGAATTGTTTTCACAATCTGTTTAAATATGTTGTCGATTTTTCTTCCCCCCTTTTAAAAACCCACCAAGCTCCCGTCACTCGCTCGCGAGCGTCAACAAGGAGACTTTTGATTTCCCATCATTCCTTTGTTTTGATTCCCTTATCCGCTAGATGAAGCGTTTTTTTCCCCCTAGCCTAGTCCTTCCAGGGCAGTGTGGATCTGATGAAGGACCTCAACCAAAGGTTTTTGGGGACAGTGAACCAAAGGGAGTGTTTGTTTGGATCCACCCTCTCGGTTTCCCTGGCATGTTCAGCCAATCCCGTTTAATGCTGCAGCATGACCCGGGCTGGGCCTGCGTGCTGACCGGCCAGCCATTAGCCCGAGTCAGGACAGGCCTGGTTGATCTGTTGGGCTCTGAACAAAGAGACAGCAGCCCCTGGTAATGGAGCAGAGAGGGGCTCGCCCAGAGGATGGAGGGCATTAGTCCAGATTAGAGCAAAACAGGCCAACAAGCACCTCATTTCCTCACCCAACAATATCAACAAACAAACAAAAACACTGACATTAGGACACTCAAGCGGAGTGGAAAGGTCACTCGAAGAGATGACGCTTTGTCTCAATTTGACTGTATCAGCTATGTTGTTACTGACTATTCATACAAATGATATGATGAAATTGATACGGAGCGATCGGTCCTCTCAAATTATCGACCTTCGGCCGGAAAATAAGATGACGTAAAAAACAGATGTCATAGTTCTGTTTGTAAAAGTAATGGTTTTGTGTTTCACAGAGAACCAGGGGGCAGAAGAGGAAGAGGGTGTCCATTTGCGAGGATGAAAAGATCGAGGTGTGTGTCTGGGCATTCTTCCTTAACTGAAAATCTCACATCTATCGCACACAACTCGTGATCACACGTCCAATTAGTTTTGTCTTCTATTCTACTGACAATATATGTCTCCGATAACATCTCCAAAGAACTTTTCCTGTCTTTATTCTGTTACACCTGGACATAGTGTATATCCACTGCAAATGTCCCCACAACTTAATATTCCACCTTTTTTTACATCCCTGCTACCACACACACACACACACACACACACACACACACACAGACACACACAGCAGTCAGTACTAATCACCCGTGTTTCCATAGGAACCACCACCACGGGAGCGCCGTCAGCGGCAGTCTGCAATGCAGAAGAAGCCCAAAGCAGACGACACCAGAACGGAATGCACCTCCTGCACAGGCCCCGGTGACAACGAGAACCTAGTGAGGTGGGTAAGCGTGTGTGTGTGTGTGTGTGTGTGTGTGTGTGTGTGTGTGTGTGTGTGTGTGTGTGTGTGTGCGTGTGCGTGTGCGTGTGCGTGCGTGTGCGTGTTAGAGTAGGAGCCATATCCTCCTGGTGATTAAAGTTCAGTCTTCATTAGGCTGTGGCCACCTTGCATCTGCAGAACGAGGGGGCTGAGGGGTTCTGCACCATAGGCCCCCTCTATTGAACTGCCACATACATTTGCACAGTTCATTAGGACAAAATGAACAGCATGATCTGTTTTTGTCTTCTCTTAGAGTTTCAGGTGTCTCGCGTCCCTTTAAACAGGACTCAGGACTTTTGAATTCAGTGGAAATCCTTCACTAGTGTCTGAATCACAACACTCAGAATTAACACAGAGTAGTTTGATTGTTTTAACTTTAGATGTGTTTCGATGTAGACCAGAACTCTGGGCTTGATGTGTCAATTGAAAATAACGTCCTCATGTCTTTCTTCCATTATGGTTTAAAAAAGAAAATGTGATTGGTTCATTTGAACCGAAAGTGTTTGTGTGTTATGAGGCTTTGTAATATCTTACTTGACAGGATGTAATCATATCCCAATATTCATCCCAATAATATGGTCTTCTTTGAGCCTCTTGTGAGATTTAATATTTTGCGTTTTGAAGGTTAAGGTGGGGCGGTCGGGGTGTGAGGTGTGCTGCCCTGACTCTTTCTATCTTTGCATTGCACAGGTTGTGAGAGCCGGGGCACCCACCTCACCTCACCTCCCCCTAAATACTGGGACTGACGACCTTTGGCTTAGAGACAGAGAGACTGAGGCAATTTAACGTGTTTGAAGAATGGCGATGGGGTCGCGGGGGCAGGAGTCACACGCCGATGGCCACCTCTGACTGTCACCTTCCCAACCAACCCGCCTCTGAACAATGACCTTGAGGAATCGAAAAAAATACTTGGACGTTGTCATGAGCCAGTGACGTTTGATTCAAGGGGGATGGGTGGGGAGTCGGCGTAACTGCATTCTGTCACCATGGACACTCTTATAAGGACGTTGTGGTAGTTTTAGAAATGCACACAGGTGCATCTTTGTGTTCTCCATTGCCACCCCTTATGAAGTAGTATGGAGTCGGGACTGTAGACGCTGCGTTGGTGGGGGACGGCCCTTTCGCTGGACTATGGCCTTATTGGACTGTGGAGTGAAGCTATGCTGATCTTCTCCATTGGAAGAAGCCCTCTGTAGTCTCTCAGACTCGACACATCATCCCTGTCCTGTCCTGTCCTCTCCCGCCTGTCTCCTCCTTACTCCTCTAGGAAAGGTGCTTTCTCTCTCATCATGACTTCATTTTACCTTTATAAGATGCCAAACTAAACTCGTATCAAGTCTTTCTGTGTCCCTCTACCCCCGCCCCCGGACTATTCCTCTCTAATTTCTACACTACGATGGTGCTTTGCTCTTTTGACCTCCCGAAGGCAGCTTATCAGCACATCCAATCAGTGGTATTGACTGAAGTCATTTGTGCCCCAAATCACCCTTGTGTTTTCCCTGCATAAATGCCTTTAATTGCGGATGCACTTGAACTTAAGCTCTCATCTTTATAGTGTTGTGTCACCGTGTAGAACTTTCTAGAGTTAGAGGGAAAAGTTGTGATTTTTTAGTAGAATGGTTTACCCTCTCTGGTGTTTTCAGATGTGCCACATTACTATATAGCAACGTCACAGTTAAAAACAGCAATAGTAGCTATATAATGATGTTGATAATTGGGAAGTGTACTTATTGAAATGTTAGTGTGAGTGTATGTGTTTAGGCGTTTTTTTTACAAAGGAGTCTTCCTTTTTTCCATTACCGTTACAACTTGACAGTTTATACTGACATGGTCTTCAGGAGCAGCTTCCAGGGTTCCGTCTCCCCAGTGTCCCACAGTCAGTCAACTGAACAGCCGCCTCCTGGCTTGTCATGGTGGCTGACGAGTGTCATATCCTGCCCTTGTATGTCACTCCCCTGGTCATCCCGGGACTCTATGCATGCCTCTGGGAGCAGGAGAAAAAAAAAACTGATATTGCTTATGTCCACTGGAAAAATCTGCCCAGAGAAAGAAAAGAAAAAAAGATGGTGGTTTTTGGTTCTCCTTTGGAGATGAAGAGATCCCTGCGCAGGGTGACCTGCTGCCTACTGAGGCGTCACTCCCATGAACTCCCGCTGCACATTGAAAGGACTTGTCAGCGCTACAGCACGGCTAGCTTTTTCCTCCTCTGTATCTAACCTGATCATTAGTTAACTCTGTATCTAACCCGTTCATTAGCTAGGCGGGGGGGGGGGGGGGGGGGGGGTAGTGGTGGCCTAGTGGATAGTGACAGTTGGACTGGTGATCAGATGGTCATGAGCTCAAATCTCACTTGGGAACTCCGCCACTAGTGTGCCCTTGAGTAAGGTACTTTGCCCTAAAATACTCCAGGGAGACTGTCCCTGTACCGGTAATCTCTAATTGTAAGTCGGTTTGGATAAAAGGGACTGCTAAATGGTGTAAATGTAAACTCTGTAATCTAACCTGTTCATTAGCTTACTCTAACCTGTTCATTAGCTAACTCTGTAACTAACCCGTTCATTAGTTAACTCTGTATCTAACCCGTTCATTAGCTAACTCTGTATCTAACCCTTAGCTAACTCTGTATCTAACCCGTTCATTAGCTAACTCTGTATCTAACCCTTAGCTAACTCTGTATCTAACCCTTAGCTAACTCTGTACATTCATTTCAACATGAGAATGTGTTGTGTTCCAATGGTGTGAGAACGCCTGATAGCCATATTGTGTGATGTGTTGTTTACGGTATTTATTGAAGAGGCCAACCATTTTCTCCTACTCTTTTTGTGCCTACATACTTGATTATCGATTATATCATAAGCCTTTTTTCTTGTTATTATTATTATTATTGTGTTGTGAAGAAATAGTTGAAGTTACTTTTGTGATTGAATCTACCTTGCTTTTTTATTCGTTACTTATTTCGTTGTTTACAGACATGCCTATGTGTTATTCTGTTGTGGTAAGGACGTTGTGTAATTCCTAACTGTGATAATGGAGTAAGAATGTGAATGTTGCTGCTCTCATGTGTGTCTATGAAGTGTCCGGGACCTCCGTCCCCCACTCCGTTACAGTAGCTCCTCAGCATTACGTGAGCTTTAATAAACTCTTGACTTTTTCACCTTATTGCCACTGTGATAAATGAGTGTCAGTGAGCTAATTAATTTCTCCGAAGGTGCGGAGGCGCGGCGGTCCGTTTGTGCGTTCGACGCCTTCTGTCAGGTCTGATTGATCACCCGGGAAGTGCCCCCCTCACCTTGTCTCACCCGCGGGCCGGCTCGGGCTCAGGCCCGACGAGGAGAAGCCGAGGGCGGTCTCGTATAACACAGAGCTGATCTGTTGGCTTTAGCGTAGTCCTGGTTCTGTGTACCCCTTCAGCACCCCTACCTCTCTCTGTCTCTCTGTCTCTCTCTCTCTCTCTCTCTCTCTCTCTCTCTGCATCTCCCTCGCACACACTGCCAAGTACAGAGATAGAGAAGGCAGAGAGAATAGAGAGGCTTTCGTGGACAATCTGGTTAACGGCATAACAAAAGCCCAATGTGTCTGGCCGCAGACGGATAGCATGTGTGCATATAGTATACTTCAGCCCCAACCCATCGAGAGAGAGAGACAGAGAGAGAGAGACAGAGAGAGAGACAGAGAGACAGGCAGCCTGACTTTGAGTGCGTCTTAGAGAGATGGAATCAGAACACCGTGGCGAACTGTAAATGCCCCAATCCCTCATCCTCAGCCCCCGGGTCCACCGAGACCAGGGAGGGACAAGGGAGCAAGGGTGGAGACGGGCGGGGCACTGCTACAGCTGTGTTCAGGGGGAGGAGACGGCGGGGCGGGGGCAAGGAAGGGAAGAAAGGGGAAGGAAGGAAGGAAGGAAAGAGGGAGGTTCTGGAAGAGCAGTAACCTTTCCGATGATGAGTGCGTTTCCCATTACTGTTCTGACAAAGGATCCGGGGAGATGATTTAATGGCGGCATTTTGTTTTTGCTGACTTCACCCTTTTTCTTTTCTTTTTTTATCCCCCCACCACCACCATTAAAAAGAGAAAAGGCGAGCGCCAGCGCCGGCCGGAACTGTGTGGGAAGAGTGGCCAAGCAGCTCAAATCTATTACTACCCACCCAGCATCTTCTTCCCCTGGCTGCCTCTTTTATCCTCCGCAGTGTGTGTCAGCTCTGCTTTCTCCCTGGATGCTGCTTCCTCCCTCTCTCTCTCCCTCCCTCTCTCTCTCTCTCTCTCTTCTCCAAGTCTCCCCATTTTATTCCTATCCCCATTTTTTTCTGCTCTGCAGTGCATCTCCACCCCCCACCACCCCCCCGCCCCCACCTGCCCATGTTTCAATGGCTACACACTAGATATGAATCAACATAACCTCCAGAGGTGCCTTATATCCTAATTAGTGTAGGATTTGCCCCGGCACACAGAATCTGATATTATAGAGGTGTTGTGTAGCCGGGGCTGTGACACGGGGCCGCTCAGTGAGCAGTCTGGAGGCCTGGTTAGGTCAGAGTCTTGCTGCCGGAAGGTTCCGTCCTGCAGAGCAGAGGCCACAGACCAGCTGCTGGTCGGAACACCCTGGCCCCGGCCGCTGTGGTCTGAGCTCAGCTTACTGAGGCCCCCTGCTGGCAGACTGGTGGAACAGCCACCCAGCCTCCCAGGAGGAAGTCCCTATCTCCTGACCCATCTGTCTGGTCTCTACCCCCCCCCCCCCCCACCTCCCCTGTCCTGTCCTGTCCCGGCGGTGAATGAGTGGTGTCCTAATGAGCTAATAACGGCAGCCGGCCTGGCAGGGGTCTCTCCTGCAGGCCTGACTCCAGCTGCCCATTCATTACCTCCCCCCTTGTAAAACAATGGCCCTTTAATAATGTCGCAGGGGGCGCCAACAGTAAATCAAAAAGTGGGAGGCTCGGGAAAAGTCAGATAATCCACTCCTTACTATAGAGAGGATTCACAGAAAGCCACCGGCGCACTTTGTCATCGGCGGGAGTCAATGGCTGAGCGCTTTGTGCCATATTGATCCCCGTCACGTGGCCACTCCCCAGGTAATTGCACTGCCCTCTTGTGATAAATTCACAGTCTTGTTACAGCCACCGGGGCTAAAGGCAGTGCGGGCCGGGAGAGAAAAGGAGTTGGAGCCACAGGCAACACTGTCGATACACGGTGCTAGCTATGTGGGCGCGCACACAAAGAAGTTCTAAAGCAATCACACTTCCAATGCACTTCCAGCGTCAATGTGTTGTCATCACAGGGTGTTTATTGGCTGTTTCACATTACTTTACCCCAATTCTTTTACACGCCCAAAAAAGTAGGAGGCTAGAAAAGTTCGATAATCCACTATTATAAGAGAGGATACATAGAAAGCCACCAGCACACTTTGTCATCGGCGGGAGTCAATGCCTGAGCGCTTTGTGCCATATTGATCCCCATCACGTGGCCACTCCCCAGGTAATTGCACTGCCCTCTTGTGATAAATTCACCGTCGTTATTACAGGCATAAGCATAAGGAAGACAATGTGTTCAGTTGCGGCAGTGGTTATGATGGCCATGAGAATGTGGGTAATGATGAAGAAAAGATATGCCAACTTGAAGTGTATTATTTAAGGTTAACTCTGCGTTTTAGTTTCTCTGCCTTTAGTTATCGAAATTGTCAAGCAGATTATTCCCCCAAACAAGTAAACAACATTTAATAACAAAAAAAACAACAAAAAAAGTGCTTCTGTCACTTTCTGTCTCACATTTTGCAGCACTTCCACTATCACTAGTCCCCAGAGCAGAGCTCCTAAGTCTACGTGCCTGAAGCTGCCATTAAAGCAAGCAAGCAAGCATTTTTTTTATTTTATTTCATATTTGCTTGTGACCATGTACCTGTGTGCCTTCACCAGATTAAGCATACAAGCGTACAGCCATGTTAAACCCTGCTGAGCCCTGCTTATCTTACCTCAGGTCGTGGAGCTAAGGCTGCAGATCCACCATTTTTTGGTGTGGTACGGAATACTGTATGTGCGCTAAAGTACCGTAAGATTTATGCTGATTGAATCATGACGACAGTTGTAATTGCCCAGTTTCTCTATAATATCCAGTTAATATCCAGAGATCGGAGGACGGGCTCATTCTAATGCATGGAACGGAATGAGGAATGGTGTCAAACAGAATACCATTGATACCATTTGTCATTCCGTTCCATGCATTACAATGAGCCCCGTCTTCCGATTTATACCTCCTCCAGCCTCCCCTGATTCAATTATAACTTTGCTTAAGTACCTCAGGAATCAATTTGATCTGACGGGCATGTCCATAGCCGAGTGGGCAAGGGATGGAAGGCCGATGCATGGCCATAGGCTCTGGAGCTCCCACTTTGAAGAGAGAGAGAGAGAGAGAGAGGTGGGGGTGGGGGTGGGGGTGGGGGGAGCTGGATGAGACCAGATCAAGCCTAGCTTAGCCACTTGGCTGTCATCCCACTCAGAGAGAGGGTCCAGGGGTGGTGGTAGTGGGGAGGCGGCCCTAAGAACTCCACGCACAGATTAAACACCAGATGAAAGGGGATACGAGTCACCTGCCGAGAGCAACATGTGTAGCAGACAAAAGCAATCAATTGTGTCCCTTCTGCACCACCACCACCACCTCCTCCTCCTCCTCCTCGCACCCAATAAGATTACATCAATCAATAACCTCTCTTATGAGTGATTGGATTCTGTCTGCTTCTAGAGTAGAGGGGGGGGGGGGGTGCTGCTCAATTTTCCCAATGATTAAAGCGGAGCTAAATTGCTTTGATAACATCAAGGACCTTGGTGTGACTGGGTCCATAAGGGCAGTGTTCAGAGCCGATAGAGGTGGGCGGCCCGCCGCTGACAGACACAGCGAGGAGGAGATGGGGAGGGCTTGCTGGGTGGCGCATCGTCTAGCTTGGCCCAATCAACCAGGTAGGAGTTGACATTAGCCACAGCTCCAAACCGCTATTACGTAAAAGAAATATGTTGATTCACTGCTGTAATTACAATGTTACTACACAGGTATAGGGGCAACTTAATGGTAATTAAATACTAAGAAGTAATGCTATAAGATGTAAAGTAGTTTGAGCGCAAAATAAAAAATTGTCATGTAAGCACATGAGAAGAAGAGGAAAAGGAAAGCCAGAGCAGAACAGAAAAGGTTGTACTTCCTCTTAAACATGTACAGAAAGGTCTTGTCATTTTGAATTCCAATTAACTATAATCATCCCCCCCCCCCCACCAGCCGGATGGGAACTGCATCACCGAACAGTGTTTTAATTCAAAGATGTTCTCTGTGATATACAACAAACATAACAATAGGTTCATTAAGGAGAAAGTAATTAAAGAAGTGAGCGGAGGAAATTGTCGCACACTCGTCTAATAAAACAACCCCTCCCGTGGGTCCGGGGGACGTTTCAAGTGTCTCCGGCGGGGGAATCGGCCCAGTGTGTTCCTTCCTCCCGTCCGAATCTCTGAGCAGAGAGGGAGATTCATGTGAAATCGATTGGCTGTTGTTTGTGTGCAACAATAGGAGTGTGCTCATTAGTGGTGCGGACACACTTGTGGTAATTTGTCTTCTTTTCAACTGGGTGGCCGGAGGGCGCTTTTAAATTCCCATCGTTTCCTAGGCAGATATGCCTGCTCAGCCCATCTATGGGAGTGCAGAGGTGTGTGTGTGTGTGTGTGTGTGTGTGTGTGTCTGTGTCTGTGTGTGTGTGTGTGTGTGTGCGCGTCATCCACCTGCCCCTGCAGATCCCTGCTAATGTGCAGCAGCTGTTGGACTCTTCTGGACGCTTCTACAACCAGTAAGATGCCAATTATCTACGCCAATGAAGTGATGTTCCCAGCACAAGTTCCGTTACACTGGCTTCAGTAAATCTCTGGTGCTTGATGTGCTTTTACAGGAGCTACCTAGTCCCCCCCCCCCCCCTCCATAACCCTGTATCCATCGCCCCGTCTCCCAGAGTCACACACCTTCTCTGAGCTTTATGTGTATGCGATGCTTCTTATTTACACTTAATTAGTTAAGAAAATGACATAACAACCCATTAGCTATTCAACTAACAACCGGTGGGAAATGTTCATCACTGCGTTTAATAGGATGTGTGTAAAGTGGCAGTTCCCTCTGATGTTTCGTTTGTTTATTTATTTATTTGTAGTTTTTAAAGAGAGAGCGTGTACCGTAATAGAGGCTGCTCCGAGTTGACAGGCTGTCACTGGGGGCAACCCATTTTTTTCATTGCCCTGTCACAGTGAATATAGTAATGAACGTTATAGCTAGTACGTGAAAGATGTGGTTGTGGAATGAATCGGCAATCACATTGATATATGTTACGTGGTATTTTATAACTGGGGGGTATTAAAGATAGATTGCTTCTTTTACATGAGGTGAAGACCTAGTACACCCTGCTGAAAGTCTTCTGTTGGCTACATTTCACATTTTAGCCATGTAGAAGTCGGATGTCGACCGTCTATCAGTATAATGTATTCCTTACATGTTTTGCTTGTATCAATGAAGACAAGCAGAATTTAGATTTAGTATTACGTCAAGCCCTATATTTTTAAGCCCTTGGGGTATCATTTTTATTGCTTTCGAACTAGTGTGTAATTCCTTACGAACATCCAACACAGGCTGGCAGCCTCACAATTCCAGTTGCCTTGGAAGCTTTTCCGTACTCTATACCAACTTTATTATGTATTCATATTCACATCAAAGAGAGGGGTTGACTTCTCCATTTCCCACTAGTGCGACATGATTAAGCAGAATCAATTTGGAGAAGCAGTGAATGATCACCCATAGATTTCACAATGAACCCCTGTACGCTATATCGACAGGGAAGTGGAACGAATAGATTAGGCGGAGGGCTTAGCAGGATCCAGAATGGTTTTTGATCCTGTGGGAATAGCTGGCTAGGGTTGTCTGTCTGGGAGAGGCTGTGTGGGGCGCAGAATCACGATCACACCATCCCGGAATTCACAGGAGAAACTGCCACTGTTGGCATGGTGACACAGGTGAGACCTTTCGTCCCTTCGTGGGTGGCAGTTTCTCAAGGGCACCTTCAGGTGGGCTTCAGAACAGTCTCAGTAGTGGACCAATCCCATTTAGGGATTAAGAGGATTCATAAGTCCAGGCTCAGTAGCCTGAAGTCCGTTTGAAAGGACAGCTCATCTTTTGTCGGTCCGTCCATAACGGCCTATGAGACAGTTCTCAGCTTCGCCTCATAGTTGTTTTTATACCTAGCTCTGCTTCCTCGCCACGAATACATGTCCTCCGACATGTTATTCAACTTTACAGAAAAATCGAGAGAACATTTTGCTAACCACAATTGTAAAGATATTTGTACAGACAACAGGAACCTGTGTGCCATATGCAGGAGCTACTTCTGCTAAATGGTTAAAATGGAATGGAATGTACTTCCTTATTAGTGTGTGATGTAGACCAGGCCTTGCTTTGATTAGAGTCGGGGGGGGGGGGGGGGGGGGGTGGCTGCTTAGGTCTCTGGTAGGTTCTGCTTTGAAAAGGGCTCATCTGACAGGAGGGTTAGGGTTAGGGTGGGTTCAGTACTCTACAACAATAGTACACTGCAACTGTGTGTGTGTGTGTGTGTGTGTGTGTGTGTGTGTGTGTGTGTGTGTGTCTCTCTCTCTTCATCCTGAGTGGTGTTTTGCTCTCCCTGTCTCTAGGCATCGGTATGTGTCTCGGGTCTCCTTGCCCAGTCATCCCCCCCTCAGCCTCCCGGCCCACCCTACCCCCCCCCCTCCGCGCCCTTAATGGAGACGGATAGAGAAAGGGAACAGATTGACCTCTCCCCGACTGTTATCTCCTTTATCAGATTTCGATTGAAAAATCTACTCCATTGATTAGGAGATAATTAGTTAATCATGGAGTGGGATGGGAGGGAGGGTGTGAGGGGGACGGGGGGACGGGGAGCTGGACTGAAGGACATTCAGTCTCACCAATGGCAGCTCATGAATCATTAATTAATGTAACTCTCGTCCTGTCTCATCCTGCTCCAACCACAGGGTTGTGTCTCTCACACACACACACACACACACACACGTATCCACTCTTCTATATCTCACAATTTTACGCTGATGAATTTATTCAGGATCGTGACTCTTCAATTCCCCCCAGAACCATTACTTAAGAAAGCATAGTGATAGGTGTGATGGTCAATATTCATGTTGGCTCTTGGTCTGAAATTAACGAAGCCCACACCTATCTATCTAGTTTAATATCTAGTCGTAATTATTGCACTGTTGAATGCCAGTTTAAGGTCAAGGCAGTGAGTTGTTAAAGTGTGTTTTGAATCTATTAAGGATCCCATCCCTGATGCATAACTGATCTGTCACCGTTTATCATTGTGTGCGTGTGTGTGACTCTGGGTGTGTGACTCTGTGTGTGTGTGTGTGTGTGTGTGTGTGTGTGTGTGTGTGTGTGTATGTGAGAGAGTGCGTGTGTGAGAGTGCGTGTCTGCGTGCGTGCGTGTGTGAGAGTGTGTGTGCGTGTCTGCGTGTGTGTCTATGTGTGTGCGCATGTGTGTGTGTGAACAGACAGACACTGAGTGTAACAGCAGCCCTGCCTCTGTCCTGTAGGTGTGATGAGTGTCATCTCTGCTACCACTTTGAGTGCCTGGACCCTCCTCTGAAGAAGTCTCCCAAGCAGACGGGCTACGGATGGATCTGCCAGGAGTGTGACACGTCCTCGTCCAAGGTGAGTGTGTGTGTGTGTGTGTGTGTGTGTGTGTGTGTATATGAAATGGGGTGGGGGGATATGCGTGCCGCTTTCTTTTGACGTCATCACAGCGTTAAATTAAAGCGTTAAATTAAAATAGATGTTTCAAGTTTATTGTCATGTCTTGTGAAGAATATTTCCCAGTTTATTAGTTGGGGTTTCGGCTTAGTAGATAGCTGATTTTAAGAGGTACGGGTAATGAGTTGCTTAGCTTTATGGTTTTTAACTCACAAAGAAGAATTATTAGAATCAGAAGCTAATTATTTATAACAGTGAAGTTTCAAATAGGAATATAACATGTGCATATACAGGGTTCCCGTGCTGATCTTAAAAAGTCTTAAAGTCTAAAATCCAGCAATCTGATGTATAAGGCCTAAAAAGGTCTTACATTTCAGTTATTCGGTCTAAAAATGAGGTGTGGGGTCTTAAAAATGAGATCCTGCAAGGAAATCAGTCCGGCCACATCTATTTACGCGGAAATTAATCAAGCTGGTACCCCAAAAATGCCAATTTGCTTCCTTTTTTGTCTGTATGGCAGTGAAATCCCTAATTTCATCACCTCGAGGATGACAAAAAGCTATCATATGGTGTCGCGATAGGTCTAAAATTATATTCAAAGAGGTCTAAAAAAGGTCTAAAAAGGTGTTGAATTTGACTTGTTGAAACTTGTAGGAACCCTGCATATAGAATCTAGCCCAGGGCTGCTTTAGTGAGGGCTGTGTATGAAGTTGCTCTGGCTCGTGGTCTGTGGAACTCTCGGTCCCAGGCTGCAGCGCCGTATTCAATCACAAACCCCTCCTCTTCTACTGAGAGAAACTCCAGTGCATTATGAAGGGCACACAGGCGTGTTAAATCTCTCTCTGCAGCGCTCCTGCTTCACTAACCCCCCCCCCCCGCCCCTTCCCCTCCTCCCTACATCTCCAGACTCCTCACACTCCAGCCTGAGTTATCCATTCCTTGGCTTTCTTAATTACGGATCAAAGGGAAGCGGCGTGTGTTTGAAGTCCTAAGAGTGTTTCCGATTCCGGCGCGGACAACAGCGACGGCTACGCTTTAATTCCCGGATCCCTCCCTACTCCGCTTCCTCCCTGCTCAGGCTACGGCCGGGAATATCTCAGTAATAGACAGCTAGGGCGGCAGACATGACAACCACAGCACACGCGCCTCCTTTTTATCTTAGAGAGCCAAAGTGGCAGAGCCAAAATGGCTGCCCACCCCTCACACCTCGTCCCATGTGAAGGTGCTCCATTTGCTTGGAAATGTCCCAGAAAAATGTCCCACCAGAAGTGCTTCTGCCACCACCCCCCACCCCACAC
The DNA here is from genome assembly GCF_963989245.1 of Nansenia antarctica. Classification (NCBI taxonomy): domain Eukaryota; kingdom Metazoa; phylum Chordata; class Actinopteri; order Argentiniformes; family Microstomatidae; genus Nansenia; species Nansenia antarctica. Next base: position 48,715,476 of record NC_137688.1, on the reverse strand, counting down.
ACACATTTAAATAATGTTTTTCCCATTGAATTACACTGTAATCAAGGGCAGAGTGCGGCTACTTTGGAACCTAATTAAGTTGATAAATGTTTTCCGCATTTCAATTTATCCGTAAAAGGGCAGCCTGTCCTGCTAGGCTCTATCTTTGTGGAAAATTAGGGTTAATTGATGTTGCAAAGGAGGAAGCGACACATAAAAGGCAGACTGAAAAATGCTGCATAGTGGGACCGAAACGTTAAATTACAGGGAAAATGAAAAGGTTAAAGCTCAGTTTAAAATGCTGGATCACCGAGGAGGGAGACGTTACGCTCTCGTGAAGACGGCGGCGATAGCCCCTTGGGGAAGGGCACGACGATGCATCAGCGTGCATTATTTGCAATTTACTCCTCCGTTCGGAGGGGTAGGATGCCATAGATCTCGCGGGGGGAACAGTTGTTATTTGTGTCTGCCGTCATGTCCCCGTGTGTTTATCCGGTTCCTACCGTCGTCTGGGTTTTAACCGTAGCTCGGTAGTTCAACCACACAGCGTCATGTTGTTTCACAACAAGAGTCGGAGGAGATTAGTGAAGAGCCAGTGACTTTCATAAGGCCTTGTATAGAGATGGAACCCCATTACACATTGTTCTAAATTCACCATCATAAAGAAACATGTCGGAGCATTATGACCCATAAGTCTACAGCCATGTAGTAAACAGGGCTATTACAAGTCAGAGGCGTAGAAGAAAGACTCGAGTCGGCCCTCCCGCGGTTATTTTGTACGGAGTGTGTTGTTAACAGAAGAAGTGAGAGGAATCTTGGGAGAGGCAGAGAAAAGAGCTTTTAATGGTGGGAGGTGGACGGGGGCACAGGGATTAAACAAGTCTTTGCTTTTTAAATGTGCTGGCTGGCAGCCTGCAGAGAGGCACGCAGTCCCCTGAGACCCCCGCGACCAGACCCAATTCTGTTTAATCACCTCCAGCACACACACACACAAGCACACACACACACAAGCACACACACACACAAACACAAGCACACACACACACACGCGTGCGTGCACACACATAAACTGGAAAAAACACTCTTACACAAACACGTGCACACACACACACACACACTGTACACTTGCCCACTCTATCTCTTGTTACACACAGCTTTTAAATGTTACGGGACCGTTTCATGCCCCCTGGAATGTCTTTCCCTGTGAAAATGCTCCCATCCTCCTCCTCCTCCTCCCTCCCACCCACCTCTACACATGACATGGCGGACCCCCCCCCCCGGCTCCCTCTCTGTGGCCCAGAGCAGACGTCAGTTCTGTGGTGACAGGATTACGTGAGGAGGGTTGAGGAGTAGTAGTTAGTGAAGCTACTTTTGTGCTCTGTTCCTTAAAGCACACAGCCCCTCTCAGTCTCTCAGCGCCATAGCTTCATGTTAACATGAAGTTAACAATACCACCTTTGCACATACTGTATATTGCACATTGCACATACCTCTTTGATATAGCCTCTTTTTATACCGTATACTACCGTACATGCCTTACTGTACCTATCACTATCATTGTCATGTTTTTATATCATGTTATGTCACTATTTGCACTTCTGGTTAGATGCTACACTGCATTTCATTGTCTGGTACTTGTACTCTGCAATGACAATAAAGTTGAATCTAATCTACTCTAATCTAACATGTCTCCCCCCAGTTCAACTGCTAAACTACTTCTGTGAGCTTATATCAAAAAACGTTTTGTTTTTTTAGACATTTGAATACCACTCTGATGGGTCCCCACTTACTGGAGAGTCCAGAACGGTTGCTACCCCACAGTACCGTCGATTAGGTATTAAACTGTACCCGAATTTCATTCAATTGAATGACTGAATTGAGTATCAATGAGAAAGTAGCAGTGTATGTTAGAAATGTGTGTCCAACAGGCACCTCACAATCATTACTATATATACAGTACTGCACAGGTCCTAAAACAGTGTCCTATTTGTGATAAAGCCTACTGTATACTGTATGTAGGACCTTTTGAAGGTGTGAGGTTATTTGAAGCCCCCCCCCCAGTTCTGACAGGAAGTGTGGGAGATAATTGACTCTACTCAGGGCATCAGAAAGCACTCTGGAGATGAGAGCTGTATTTAAAAGGAATGCTTCCTGATCTGCTTGTAAATGCCAAGCTGCACACGGCTTTGACTGCGGGGTAGGAATGTTTCTGAAATGCCAACATTAAGTGCGGAATCGTACCTGAACGGCTTGAGTGTTGTTTAGCCATTTGAGTAGATACTGGGGGTCACCCACTCCACTCTCTCTGCCTGGCGGTGTGGGATGGAGGCATAGTCATTAGGGTGTGTGTGTGTGTGTGTGTGTGTGTGTGTGTGTGTGTGTGTGTGTGTTTGTGAGGGAGGGGAAGGTCATTTGTCATTCTCTCCCAGTGTTGACTCTTATGTGAGTGGAAGGATGAATGAGAATCGAAAGAGGAAGGAGAAGAAACTCAGGATCTGGTGCTTGTTCATCATTAGACCACTACATTTGTCCTCGCCGACCCGTGAACCCAGCTTAGTTCAACAGGAAGTGTGGGCAGAGAGGGAAAGGTCAGGGAGAGGTAGCTACGGAGAAGTAGGGGCAGGATTTGACCTCCTGCTTGAGTGGAGGATATTGTCAGCCCTGTGTGATGGGCCTGGCCTGTCTAACCTTCCCCGGTCTGTCTCTCCATATATATATATATCTCTGTGTGTTCCTTTCACGCTCTCTCCCACTCCAAAGGTCACGCTAAATGGGATTCTGCCTCTTGAGGTCTTGATTTATCCCAAAACACGTCTCCCAGGATGATTTGTCTATGTTGGTTAGTTTGCGTTATTAAATTGTTTTTGTATTATTAATTGTCCCCGTCTTGAATAAGGATTTGAAAAAGAAAAAAATTGAAGAAGAAAAAGCGCAACACATCTCTCGGTGGTTGTCAGGGAACGCGTTCAGGAGTGGTGTCGGTGTCAGTGCACACATGCGTACTTGTGCGGCTGGGGCAATAAAAGGCTTTATTAGACAGGCTGGAGTTCATTACGGAGGCTGTGTCTTCTTCTGCCTGCCTGGCTTAGATAAACCCCCAGCCAGCCACGGCCACATCCCTCCCGCTGTCACCCCGGGCCCTCGCCGAATTGATTCCAGTAATAAAGTGACAGTCCTGCCGTAATATACGGATGGCCTTTAATTCGAGAGCCCGTTACTGGGCCAAGAGGGGCTTGTTTAAAGCTTTATTTACACCCGCGTGGCGTTTGGCGCCGTAGCCCGCTCCGGCTGCGCTCGCCTTCATGATGAATCGGGCTAGAGGTTCTGGAGAGGGGGGTTTGAAATGCCAACAGCTTCAAGTTGCTCAGCCCAGTGTACCGTAGTTAAAACGCCCAACTTGAGGGCTTGTGTGGGAAGTGGCTCTTTAGATACAGTTTGGACTTGTTGTCATCAAAAGGCTCGTAAACTGTTTCCAATTACCGGCCGTGAAAACATGTGGAGTTTTTTTTTTTTTCGCTTCCTCCGAAGGCGATGTTGAAATATGCTAATTTGTTTGTGAAGTTCCGGCGTGACATTGAAGTCTTCACTAGTGTTGGAAAGTTCTGGTTTTGCGTGTTGCTTTTTTGCTTTTCATGTTGCCGATCGTCAAAGCATTTTTTACGTTTCAAATGTAAAAGCCCCTAAGTGTTTGTCATGTTTATAAGCTAGCAGTTATTGTCGTTTTTGATGTTGTACCCAATTCAGAGGAAGATTACCTTTACAAGCGGTGCCATCAATCAGAAGCTTCAAGGCTTGACCTGTGAAACAGCCTAATTAAATTACCCTAATTAACTTAATGAAGTGTCACACTTCGTCGCCTTTACTATAGAGGGGAAATTGAAAGAAAAATAGGGATCATTACTCATCGGATGTAATGGCATTTATAAAGCGTGTGATATGTGAGAGAAACATATCGGCTCAGTAACTTAACATCAAACAGACTTTATCTTTGGAGAAAAAAAAAAACGATATCAGATCGTAGAACATTTTAGCTTTCATGTCTGTATTGAGAATCCTATTGCCCTCCTTTTCAATGTCACTTCTCTTTCTGCCCTGCTCAGAGATGACAACTAGAAGTCCCTGGGGGGGTTTCCTATACCGTGTTCTTTAGTCCATTCATAAGGACCCAGGGTGCTCTAAGATCACCAGATCAATGGACCTCCATACCAGAGACTCGCACTCCAACCATTCAAGTGACTATTGCCATGATAAACTCATAAATGCCTGTATCTCAGCCACGGCCCAAGTGTAACCACAGTTTAGTGTGATTTAAAGGCTAGCGCGGACTGCTAAACTAGCCAGCAGGGACCGGCGGGACACAGCCGAGGGTGTCCGGCCGGTGAGGGCTGCCGGAGACGGAGGGAAAATCAATGACCAGGAGTCACCTCCATCACTTTAACAAGGCGAGCCGGGCCCACCCCGCCCCTTCTCTGGGGCCAATTTGCGGAGTAAACATGAGTGTGTGATTGCTGCCGGGTGTTCCCTGAGAGGCCTGCTGGTCCATTACTCAGGACCTACGTCCACTTTAATAACCGTGTTACACAGACCCGGGGCCAGGGCCCTGATACATGTGGCCCAGACACTGACAGGACCCCCTACATACTGTACTCCCTTATCCCAGTAATGAAGGCGGGGAAAAGACACGACGATGGAAGGTACTTACTGTGTGAAGATGGAGCTTCATGACCCTTATCTGCTGAGATAGGCGTTCCCTACCCTGCATCTAGACACCGTTCCCAAATATGATTTGGCCGTATATACAATGGGGGAAATAAGTATTGAACACATCAGTATTTTGTCAATGTAATGTTTTGTAAATGTATTTCCAATGAGCCTATTCAAGTGAAATTTGCACCAGACTTTGGTATTAACTCAAACTATCCAGACAAAAAAATCTAAACCTTAAAGTCCATATGTAAATAAAGTTATGTGGAATAAAGTGGAATGAAACAAGAAAAAAGTATTAAGAAATTAAGAAAAAGCAGTACACCACAGCAAGGAAAGGAAAGGAACCCGCTGAAAACCATAACTAATTAGGAGGCAACTCTACCTCCAACTCTACCTACCTACCTGCTAATTAATGTCATCTGGGTTAGAATATATGATGGGAGAATATGATGGGCTATAAACGTTTTTTTTTGTTACCATTGTGCCACACAACAAACATCTAATGAGGGATTCTTGAGATGAACCTGCTGCCATCCACCAGGATGCTGAGGATGAGACGTGGGTGGACCTTCCAGCAGGACAATGATCCAAAGCCTACAGCAAAGGAAACTCGCAATTGGTTTCAGAGAAAGAAAATCTTGTTGGAAACTTGTTGGAATGGCCCAGTCAATCACGTGACTTAAACCCAATTGAACATTTGTGGAAGCATCTGAAGATCCAGATTCACAAGAGGGCCCCCCGCAATTTTCAAGATTTAAAGACAATCTGTGTAGAGGAATGGGCCAAAATCACACCTGAATACTGCGGGTGATTAGGTACTTCATACAGAAAGTGCCTTGAAGCTGTCATTACAAACAAAGGCTTCTCCACTATAAGTATTGACTTATTTTCATTTAGTGTGTTCAATATTTTTTCCTGTTTCATTACACTTCATTACACATTTCTTAACATATGGACTTTAATGTTTAGATTTTTTGTCTGGATAGTTTGAGTTAATACCAAAGTCTGGTGCAAATTTCACTTGAATAGGCTCATTGGAAATACATTTACTGGACAAAATGTTGATGTGTTCAATACTTATTTCCACCACTGTATGTTTTATTTAAGCAGTGATCGTAGTTAAGGTGATGTAATGTTCTTTAGCACCAAATCCGTTTGTTTGTTTGTGTGTTTGTTTACTGTAATTAGCGTCTATATCAGACTAGGCCTGATATAAAAAACTGTTTTATTTGGGGGGGGGGGGGGTACCCAAGCACTACTGAGTACAGTACAGTGCAGAGCCACAGTACAGTACAGTACAGTGCAGAGCCACAGTACAGTGCAGAGCCACAGTACAGTGCAGAGCCACAGTACAGTGCAGAGCCACAGTACAGTGCAGAGCCACAGTACAGTGCAGAGCCACAGTACAGTGCAGAGCCACAGTACAGTGCAGAGCCACAGTACAGTACAGTGCAGAGCCACAGTACAGTACAGTGCAGAGCCACAGTACAGTGCAGAGCCACAGTACAGTGCAGAGCCACAGTACAGCATGAGCTTGCACCGAGCCGTTCGGTGTTTACAGCAGCAGCACCTGCTCTATTGGCTGCCTTCTCAGCCAATAGACACATTAGAGGAAGGCAGGAGTATTGGAAGATTGCTTTTGAGTTAAAGTGATGTCAGCCCTCCCAGGTGACAGGGAGACTAACAGGGAGCAGCCTAGCGCTTCTCCACAGCCAGGGCCATGCATTATTAAGACTGGGGTTGCCTTATCAACTCCCTAAAGGTGACATTGGGCACACAAGGAGTTCTCTGCCTCTGCACACAGGGCTGCCGGCTAAGTGAGATGTGGCTACTCTGGTTCTCTCTCTAGTCCTTTGGATCAGATAGAAGTGGGCTTCTTGTCAGCTTGATTCGATTTGTTCTCATTATTTTGAATTTCTACGGTCTTTTGTTGGACGTGCGTTTTATTTTAATTGTAAACATTTGGGGAAAAATTGGGGTGGGGGTTGTTTTTTACCACAATGTACAGTAGAATAGTAATGCATATTTATAAGCAATGAATGCAGTGCCATGCTCTCTCACACACACACACACACACACACACACACACACACACACACACAGAAATATGCACGTGCACGTGCACACACACACACACACACACACACACACACACACTCAGACACACACACACAGAAATACGCACGCACAGACACACAGACACACACACAGAAACGAGCAGAAATACACCTACACACAAATACACACTCACACAAACACACACACACACACACCGTTTAACAAATGCCTCGGTGGAGGAGTGTGTCTCATCGATGCCATAAATCACAGTAATGGGGACCAGGGGAAAGCCTCCTGTTCATAATATAAAGGCTTCTTCTTTATAGACTGTACAGTAGTTCTCTCCTGAAGTCTCCATTCCTCTAGAACCTGACGACCCGGGTCTCTCACCTCGACCAGAACCATTTATGATAAGCCCCCAGAGATTAAGGACCGGCTCCCCACCTGGCTTGTGGCTTGTGGCTCATTACTGTAGCCTCCTCCATTGACATCAGTCACCACAGAGAACCAATCTAGAACACCCAATACGCCTTCACTAGTCAGTCGATACTCCCCCGAACCTGACGCTTGATCAGTCCCCCTCCCCTCTCACTGATTTTCAGCTTACATGACATTTTGATTTTGATTTTTGATTTGTTTTTCTCACTCTCTCTCTCTCTCTCTCTCTCTCTCTCTCTCTCTCTCTCTCTCTCTCTCTCTCTCTCTCTCTCTCTCTCTCTCTCTCTGTCTCGCTGTCTGTCTGTCTCTCTCTCTCACTCTCTCTCTGTCTCTCGCGTTCAGCAGTAATGGTTGAGACACAGGTCCAATTTGCCCATGGTTTCAAGCACTCAGACCTATTTATGATTTGGTGCTTTATTCTAAATGGTTCAGATTGGAACCAAAGAGAAAGTAGCTCTCTCTCTCTCTGCCGTATACTTTCAACTTGGTAGCATCAGCTCTTATCAGACAAAGGATAAAAAACCTCCGCTTGTGCATTTTACCTCTGATTAAATTAGGCATCGCCTGGTAAGTTCACCTCCATATCTGTCACGCCTCACTAAAATGGAAATACATTTCTCTGAGAGAGAGAGAGAGAGAGAGAGAGAGAGAGAGAGAGAGAGAGAGAGAGAGAGAAAAAAGAGGAGATTAATGAATGCCCTTTGTAATAAACGAAATGGGAATCGCAAATATGCGCAGTCATGAAATTTAATTGTGCTTTCTGGTGACTGGTTTGGCTGGGCGGCTGGTGTGTGGGAGAGGAGTGGAGGCGGGCAGGGGCAGAGGTGGGTAAATGTAGCACGTAATGCACAGTCTGAAGGAGCTAATGAACCAACTGTTTATGACTGACTGCAAGTGTGTCATCTCCTGAATGGCAACAGGAACTTTAAATCACACCACTGCGTGCACGCACACGCACACACACACACACACACACACACACACACACACACACACACACACAAAGCGCTAACGTGCAAATACAAGCACACACTCACCCCCGTACAGCAGTGCTGCAACACACACAGAGACACTTTTTGATGGCTCTCTCTTCACCTCACCCAAACCAAGCATTGACGCTATTCAATCGTTTCTTTCTTTCAATGTCTTTCATCCGAAATTTCCCTCTGTCGCTTTCAAAAGGACCACACACCAGTTCTGCCTCTTTGAAAAAAAGAGGCGGATTGTTCAGTTTTTCTGAACACGCACCAAAGCCTCACCCAGCGTCTGTCTTTGTACCGCGTTCTCTCTTTGCTGATCAGACGCGTAGGTTCGGGTCATTTTGGCGATTTTTGTTTTATTGTTTAGCTTTTTTGATGTTTTTATGTGGTTTTCATCTGGGTTTGGGGAGCATCCATGTAACGTACAGGGAGCCGTGCACCTCAGAGAGGCACAGCAGCACCTTCTCATCAAAGAGGAGGGAAATAATAAAGCAGCTTGGGCGCCACATGCAGCTTATTCACTTTAGACACACACACACACACACACACGTAAAATACAATAAAAAGCAGAAAACACGATAAGGGAAAATAAGTCATACTAATTAGCCGCTAATTGTTTTGAGGACTGCGTCGTCTTGATAAAGGAGGCTAAAGCTTATTAAAGCACATGCAGCGTTGTAAATGTGGATTCTTTTATTTTTACAGCATTATTTTTAATCCCAGTTTATGAAGTTGACTGCGTTCGGGTGTGTGGGTGGGAGGGGAATGGAAGGGGAGGGGGTTGGGGGGGGGGGTTGAATTATTCCTCTTTGGAGCGATTACATGCTACAGCCAGCGGGGGTCTCAGCCTCAAACGCATTAGCGCTCGACGGGCCTTTGTTGCCACCTAGGGTTCAGTCGACGCTGAGTCGTCGTCCTCCTCCTCCTCCTCCTCGTCCTGCCTCACACGCCAGAAAAGCAGCAGCAGCAGCAGTGAGCAGAATACAGGCTCCTCATGCCCTTTAAAGGCGTCCAAACTCAATTAGAAAAAAGAAAAAGAAAAGAAAAATGTGGCATTTCATTATCATACAGTACATGTATATGCGAGTGCCAGAGGGCCCGCTTACTCCATGGAGAGTGAGTGAGTGTGTGTGGGTGGGGGAGGGAGGGGGGGGGGGGGGGGGGGGGAAGTGATGGAGATATCCCACAATGCCAGAGTGTCAGCTTCTCTCAGGCCCTGGGAAGCTCGGAGGGGGGAAGCGTCTTGCTCTCTCAACTCCTCACAACGCAAATATCACTCTGTCAGGGGGGGCTGCTGATGCAACACCGAGGCCCCCACTATCTCCATCTCTTCTACTGGTGGGAGGGAGGAGACACAAAGGGAAGTAAGGGATGAAAACGCAACGCAGAGTGGCGGGGTCACTGGAAGCCTTCTGTGGCTGTGCTCCTGGTCCTGCGTGGCTCACCCACCAGCACAGGACGGTCCTTCTGGGTTTATTCACACGGTGTGGACATTTAGACACACAATTTCACATTCACAAGTAAAAGTACAACCGTACTTACCCCCTTCTTCACCCTTCCCGGCCCAGCTGTTTATTAAAAGACTCCCTCTTCAGCTCCTCTACTGTTGGTTATGTATGCATAGTGCTGCCAGAGACTTCACACCTATAGATACTGTAGAGGAGGCTTTCCATACGCCGTTCCACTAAGAGGATCTGTGTGTGTGTGTGTGTGTGTGTGTGTGTGTGTGTGTGTGCGTGTGCGTGTGCGTGTGCGCGCAGGTGTGTGTGCGTGTGTGTGCGTGCGTGTGTGTGTATGTGCAGGGATTACATTCTCCCAGAATTCCCCAGATACCCCGGGTGATATGTGTTTTTCAAATATGATTAACAGCTAGTCTTCTTCATCTCTCCGGCAGCTTAAATTGCATGCCGCAGAGGCAATTTCTGTAGACTCACTCTATAAGCCTGACTATGGGGGATGAATAGAGTGTTGGGGGCCCTAACGGAAGGCAATCTTCACTGCTAGTATCGCCTCCAAAGGCAAAGCAGCTGGAACATGAAAACAAATGAAGATTACCCCCCCACACACACATCTCCCCCTCTCTCTCCCCCATCCCCCCCCTCATCCTCTCTGAACTGGAGATGTGAGCTCTGTAAGTGTCAGCTGCTGCTGCTAGCAGGACTGGCCGTGGTGGAGGAGCAGCCGTCTGCGTAGCCGTCTACCTCAGGACCAGAGACGCACCGTCTCCTTTTCCATTCCCTCAGGCAGGGACAGGACAGAGGGAGGGAGGGAGGGAGGGAGGAGAGGGGATGGTGGAGGGGGAGGGGAGGGGGGGAGAGAGATCAGCAGCAGGCCCCCCTGCAAATCAAGCCCCCAGAGTCCAGGAGCACGGGTGTCACCCCTCTCCCCAGGGACAGACACTAAATCAGGGGAGTGGAGGAGGGAGGGCGGGAGGACGGGGGGAGGGGCCACTCAGCTCAGCTCAGCTCTGGCTTTATGAGATTGTTAGCATGCGCGGGCCCCACCCTCCCCTCTTGTTTCCCATTTAAGAGCTGACTGGTTGTCCGATAACGGATGGCGCCACAGGTAATTGGAAAATTGGCAGGCTTGTCAGGGAGACGTGGTGGATGGCACGGGCGGATACGGCGGCGGGGTTCATGAGGTGTCGCCCCCAGAGGTAGATTTATATCGCCCCCACGGGCCAGCGGAGGAAAAGTATCCAGAGTTCAGGAAAAAAGTAACAGATTCTTCATCGGGGAGGGGGGGAGAGAGAGAGAGAGAGAGAGAGAGAGAGAGAGAGAGAGAGAGAGAAGAGAGAGAGAGAGACAGAGACAGAGACAGAGACAGAGACAGAGACAGAGACAGAGACAGAGACAGAGACAGAGACAGAGACAGAGACGAGAGAGAGAGAGAGAGAGAGAGAGAGAGAGAGAGAGAGAGAGAGAGAGAGACTGCATATCAGAAGTCATGGTGAGACATAGACAAGGTTCTGTGAGTAAAGACATGATGTATGAGGCGCACTCTGCTACAGCTGATTTACAATTCACAGCGTCACCTCACAGTTAACTAGCCTGGGACATCCACTCATGTATTTACAGTAGCTACTGTATAAGTCATGATGCTCTGATATCTATATACCAGAGACATCCCTGGGGACTTGACGCTTACACGTGCACTCTGCTCTTGTATTGAAATACCGTAGAGGACCTAATCTGATATACTGTATAAACATAGAGAGATCCAGATTTACACTTGACACCGTAGCTTCTCTATAATAAGAGAGTCCTCCATCTAGATGAAGATGAGGTGATGGGCTCCAACAGCCAGGCTTTCTCTCAGGAGTGTGTATCCTGAATGCAGGAGTGTGTATCCTGAATGCAGGAGTGTGTATCCTGAATGCAGGAGTGTGGACAGCCGGGCGGGCCCCCCCGGGAGGGCCGGGGAGCTGAGGAGGTGTTTGCAGCCAGGCCGGGTGATTCTAACATGGTGATCACACATTACCGTGTGTAGATGTGTTTATTAACCTCTGGAGGAGGAGATAATTGCATCTGTCAGAGTCGTTTAATCTCCGCCGTAGACGTCTACGCCGTCACTTTCACTTTGTCTCCCTGGCTAAATCAGCCGGCTCTGGGAAGATAGCGTCGGTCCGTCGTGACTTCTGTTCTGAGGGGGGAAATGGCTGCGCTTCATCATTCGTCACCTGGAAAGTCATCTGAGGCGGGTGACTTGCTGTGCTGATATTGCGACTGATGTTTTGAAAAAAATATCTATAATTCTTCTGTCATTGTAATATACAGTAATGATGGGGCTCACCAGAACTGTTTTTTTTTTCTCTGTGAATACTGGATCCATGTTTGGCTCCATGTACATGATCCAAAGTATTTGCTTGTGTTTTTCAGGAGGAAGAAGGGGAAGAGGGGGAACAGGAGGAACAGGAGGAACAAGAGGACGCCGAGGACTGTGTCAAAGAGGAAATGGCGGAGCATGAAATTCCAAACTGAAACGGCGTGCCCTTATCTTAAAGCATAGTGATCAAATTGTAACAGTCAGTGCCACCACCTCCAGTTCCTGGACTTCAAGGTAACGGCAGGGTTACTTTTATAGTGTCTCTCGATTTTAACAATGTTACTGCACAACGTCTCTACTTCTCAATCACTTATAGGATTGAGGTACCACCCACGCTAGTTTTGTAGCCAGAGGAACCGTATATTTTAGAAAAAGATTGTATTTGGATGGTGGTATCTTTTAGGGAGAAGCAACATAGTGTGTATTTTTCAGGAGGAAAGCTCTCACGCCATCGCGCTGGCTGGATAGTAACTGGAGATGATGACACTGACATCTTGTTTGTATTCTGACATCTTCATGAAGCAGCACATCAACGTATTCAGAGAAGAGTGTTCTGTCCAGTGAGGCCCCTGTGTGAGTGACTGACTGATGAATGTTTTCAGGGACACCAGTGGTATTAGAGCAGAGATAAACCCAGGGAATGTGTCTGGTTGGTTGAGTCTTGACTGTTAAAGGCCACGTCCACTTGATGTATTTATGAGGCTGACCAAACCCTTTCCCTGCAATCTATTTTCATACACTAGCCGCCGTATATATATATATATATGGTGTTCACAGCGACTCGAGGGTCTATCCTCGGTGCACTGTTTACTATGTGAAGTCATCAGAGTGCGTTAAGTCTCAATAAGTCTTAATCAACTCTTATGGTCCTTGTTGAAACACTATTTTCTGTGCAGCATGTGAATACCATTGTTTCGTGACACCGGTTCAAAATAGCTTTTCTATCTGGCCTCTCAATTTTCATTACCTTTTGTTTTCTATGAATTGGTTGTTATATTTTTATGCATGTACTGTATGGTTTGGACATAGGTGGCACTTCCGTATCAATTACAAGTATTGTCTTTGTTTTATAGCACTAAATGTTGGGAACAATCACATCTCTATTTTGTTTAGTACTGATTTTTTTCTTCCTACACAGCCTGTTCAGAAATGACCATCCATGTCCACACTTCTAGCCTTTGATTTACAGTGTGTTTATCACTTTGTTATGTGCTACCAATGTAGTCCATGTCCCCATCTGATTTGAGATCAAAGGAATTAGGCCGAATTTCCAGCATATGTGTTGACCAAGAGTCTGTATTTAGATACTTTGTAAATGTTGAAGTGCCAATAAACATACATTGCAGAAATAGCTGCCTTCCGAGTGATATGCACTATTATGATTAGATTATGATTAAACCATATTGCTTATTTTGTTTCATATAGATATATTTACTGCCAAATTATTATTGAAATATCATTCAATTTAATTTATTGTTGATACAAAACTAAACTCTTCTTGCTCAATTTGATACATCCTTTTGCACTGCAGTCTGTAATATATTATGTATCAAATTGAGCAAGGAGAGTTTAATATTATGATGAAGAGTGCTGGTGAAATAGAGTGCTGGGGCCTCATTTATTATAAAACTTTGCGTAGAACTTGTGTAAAAAAGTTACGTACGTAGTAACAATGTTTACGTACACAAAGATTCCGATTTATAACTCCCACGCCTTTTCCCATTATGAATCACGATCAACTCTACATTTTTTAGCACGTGAACAAGCGTCTTGTCCCACCCTTTTAACGCCCATATTTGCCAATAATGGTCAGTGAAACGACATAATTATTATCAATGACAGCAAATCCCGTCAGAATGGCGGAAAAAAGAACAGTTCTGCGCAACAAACATGTGATAATGAAACTGCACTCGTATCTGCCCGACTGAGGCATCGAAAACTAAATCAGTTTAAGTGTAATTTGTCCTACTGTTCACATTATTTATGAGAATACATTTCATTCAAGTATTGTTAACTAATTACAGTTCCAATTAAACTGTACAACATATTCGAGGAGTTATTTTGCAAAAACAAATATCTCAGTTTGTATTTATTAAATACAAAAAATCATAAATAATAGTAAATAATAACAGAGGTAGAGGTAATGAGAGGTAGTATTTAGATGTATTTTACACAATGGTATACATTTCAAAGCGTTTCTTGAGTTTCATCTTTCTGCCAGTTGCAGTTGCAGTTGCTCATTTCTCCAGTTGCTGTGCGTACTCATGGGTCCCAGTGTGTGTGGAGGGCCGCACATTTTCATGCCAAGTAGTTTTTTTTATGAATCCTGTGAGAGAAAATTATTATATGTAATAAGACTTTTTTCTACATTTGGGGTTCAAACTTCACAACAGTAAATTGAATGTCTAGTGCAAAGCTATAGAAGCTGATTTCCTGTTGTAAGCACACAATGAGACCAGTTTCTCTACTTGAAGCTTGACATTGGCTAGACAACAGACACGTTTAAATTATTACAAAGACCTGATTGCTCTCTTTTCTCCTGACCTGCACCGAGATGGACTAAGCCATCTAGAGCAGTTTGGGACCTTTGTGTTTCCCCAGACCCAGTACTCTAGGACCAGACTAAACCAGTTTGTGGCCTTTGTATTCCTTTTACATCGTTGTGTCTCTAGGAGAAAGTGGGGGTCGATTCCCCCTTAACCTTCATCCCCCATCATCTTCCTCAATGTACAAATCCACACCCATTGCTCATGATTGGTCTAGACCTCACCCGAGGGCGGACCTCTTACCTGAGGGTACCTGAGTGCATAAATACTGAGATGTAATGAATGATCTGGACTTTACGAGGAACTTTGAATCTTCAGATGCGTCTGACGAACCTGTAAACTTCCTCCTTCTATAGAGGAAAATATTAAATATATTTTCTTATACATCTTGAAACGAAACAGGCTGCCTTTATTGATAATTTGCTCTAACAATCCCAAAAGTTGCGTACATATGCTTTTTTGCTTACGCAATGTTTTTAAATGATGCCCCCCCGGTGACTCAGATCATCTGGTAGAGTGTCTGGGTTGGGGTCTGAGTCAGCAGGGGTTTCCCTAGCATTCCAGGGTCAGATTTATTCAACACAAAGGCTTTCAACCTTCCATTCACTCTGCAGACATGACGTGGACAAGCCTAGTGTGGGATGCTGTGCACACCCGTGCCTATCTTTACAACCCATACACACACACACACACACACACACACACACACACACACACACACATACACACACACACACACACACACACACACACACACACACACGCACACACACACACACACACACACACACACACACACACACACACACACACATCTCTCTCATACTTGCACAAAAGGGTGGCAAAAAAATTAAACGCTGTCGGATCTTTATATTTCATCGCCTCACAAACCCCCCATGTCAAGGCGGTAGCATCCTGACATTAATGCATCGAGGGGTGTAATTCCAATTTGTTTCAAATGAACTATTAATTTGCCCATTTCAAGGCCAGGCAGGAGGGAACCCCTGTAAAGCCGCTGAACCGTGAAAGACATTATCTGGAAGGCTCCGATTTTTTTTTTTTTGGGGGGGGGGGTGGGGTGGTAGAAACACGTAAGAATGGATGCTTTTTGATGGGAGGTGTCGGCGCCTGCAGACGTTTGAGCCGAGCTCCCTGCAGTGGAGCTCCCAGCACGCCGTCTGAGGAGGATGTCATTAGGCCTGTAATAACAGCGACGGGCGCATTAATGACGAAGTGGCCCGCTCCGCCGCCCCGTGCCACCGCCAATCTCCCGTTTACACCCGCAGCATACTAAACAGCCCTAATGATATCCATACTGAGGGAGAGATGGAGACGGAGCTGTGCTCAACAGCCATCTGTCAAGAACAAAAAGAACAGAAGCACTGTCTTCTTAATTGTGTCTTTATTGTCACCTCGACGGTCCTCTTGACCGACTCGTAGACGTCACGGCTGCTGAAGCAGTTCATGCGTTGCCGCCTTCGCTAATCATGATTCTATCATTTGCTTAGATGATTTGTTTGTGCTGTTATTACAATTAAGTGTTTGTGTCGCTCATTTGTACGATAGACGTGTTCAGTCAATTCCCACTTTTTATTTTTTTTACCTCCTCTGTTTACAGTTCTGCCATTCGGGGGGTACAAAAATAGAACATGGAATATTTGACTAGCAAAGGAGCTTTCTTAGATCAGAGCAAACTTCTCTTACCAAACTTAATGTACTGCAGACCAAGGGAAGAGAAGGGCCAACCCTTTAAAAGTTTTCGATGTGGGGGCGCTTCTCCAGATTTATTACCCAGCCAATCTTAATCAGGCAGATCTTTGTTCTGACAGCATTGTCCTCCTATGCCTCCCCTCTCCAAGCCTCCACCTCAACGATAACTAATACCCACCTGGTTTGCTCATGAGATACAACAGTAAAGATTTACTTAAGTGGCACTGCGACATTAACAAGGACATTTGAATATTCTCCCCCGTTCCTTCTCTCTCTATGTCTCTCAGTTTTAATTGCTGCGGATAATTCCTAAGATAACAACTCCTCAGTATGTAAGAGGTGCCTGTGTGACCTTTTCCAGGCTTACTGTGTTATGACAGTCCTTCTCCCTCTTTATTGCTCTGTGTGTGTGTGTGTGTGAGTGTGTGTGTGTGTGTGTGCTACTGGGATATAATCTCTCCATCTTGACGCCTCGGGATGAAGACACTCATTAAGAGACGGGGGTCCTGAAAAGGTTCCTGCGACAATTGAATTTCCCTCTTCACTCCGACAAATTAATGACTCCCACAGATTGGACTGAATTAGAAGCGAGCGAGGACCACGTGTACAGAGAGGGACAGCGAGGGCCCACACTGTTCCTCCAGGCGCTGACGCAACGCCCGCTGAACTTTCACTCGTCATAACAACTACCCCGCGATCCAGGCTGTTCTCTCTACCTGGTGTTATTATGACAGCTGGAACAAGGAGCAATCACAGCGCTGACGCAGGCAGGACAGGGTTATCATCAGTGTTGCCACAGTTACTTTGAAAAAGTATTCTGATTACTGATTACTGATTACTCCTTTAAAAAGTAATCTAGTTACTTTACTGATTACTTGATTTTAAAAGTAACTAAGTTAGATTACTAGTTACTTTTTTAGTTACTATTGGCAGCTGCCTAGGCACCCGACACCCCCCCCCCCCCCCCCCCCGCAACATAAAAATGAAAACTGGTTTTGCCAAAACTCACTTTATTTTAACAGTAACTTAAATTACATAATTAAACTTTAAACAATAACTTAAAACAACAAAATAAAGAGTCTTTCTTTGCCTCACCCAACATAAATACTTGTTTTTAAACAATAAAATAAATATAATCTTTATTTAACAGTAACTAGCAAGGAGTGGTTTCACAAAACCTAAAACCTACCCTGACCATTCAGATATGATCCTAATATAATCCTAATCCTAAACTGGGTGAGTCTTATCAATTTAGTTTATCAATGATCAACATTTATGTTCTTGTCATCCTTTGCTGGCACAAACTCAAAATAATCCTTATATTTCCAGCTATTTAACGCATATCTCTGTTCTCGCTCCATTGTGTAGGCTACGCTTCTGTTTACACTGTGCAATCAGCGTGGTGATACACGTGAGCGATTCTGCTGCAATCTCGCGATAGTCGAGAGCCGTTTTTTGCGGGCATGGCCTTCCATAGTAACCTCGTGTTGAAAACGTGGGCACTGACGTCACTCCCCAAGACGCGAGAAATGTTTGTTTACTATCGAACATTACAAAGAAATACTGCATTTAGCCTAAGTTATGAGGTAGTAACGCAATAGTAACGCACAGCCACTTGAATAAGTAACTTTAATCCGATTACTGATTTGGAAATAGTATCGCGTTAGAATACTCGTTACTGGGGAAAGTATTCAGATTAGAGTATCGCGTTACTTAGTATCGCGTTACCGGCATCACTGGTTATCATTCAGATATATTTAGAGTTGGAGAGACTTGTGTATTGGAGCTGGAGCTGTATTCAATTCAGTTTGTGTCATTATGTAGCCATGGGAGAGGAGAGGGCACACAGTATTAGTTCATTACATGTTGTTGATACAATTCCAGACAACGGTACCCAATTTTCTCCCATGGCTACATAATGTTGTTTGTGTGTTTTTTGGTTGTGTGCAGTAAAACTTTCAGCAGAATTTTATAGAAACAGTGTGAGTGTGAGTGTGAGTGTGAGTGTGAGTGTGAGTGTGTGTGTGAGTGAGAGTGAGAGTGAGAGTGAGAGTGAGAGTGAGAGTGAGAGTGAGAGTGAGAGTGAGAGTGAGAGTGAGAGTGAGAGTGAGAGTGAGTGAGTGAGTGTGTGAGTGTGTGAGTGTGTGAGTGTGTGAGTGTGTGAGTGTGTGAGAGTGAGAGTGAGAGCGAGAGCGAGAGCGAGAGTGAGAGTGTGTGTGTGTGTGTGTGTGTGTGTGTGTGTGTCTCTCTGATCCAATACTTCCCAGTGTAAAGGTACCTCTGTGTGTGTGTGTGTGTGTGTGTGTGTGTGTGTGTGTGTGTGTGTCTCTCTCTCTGATCCAATACTTCCCAGTGTAAAGGTACAACGTCTGGAAAGAGGTTCTGTCCTTGGTATCTCAAATTTACACCCACATAAAAAGGTAAATACCCTGCAAGGCCGTATAGATACCAGGTCCTGATTGTCTCCCTATTACATCTTTATGGGAGGTGTAATTCAGACAGACAAAACCAAGCTTGAGAGATTACTGTCTACCTTCAAAAGATCACTGGGACACACTCACACTGCCTTGACCAGTAAAAGGCATATCGATCTGACTGAGATTATGGAAGATATGATTGTTGTATGGTTAACTGTTGTAGCAGGTACACTGTTTTAAGCCTTAGACTCAGTAAGACTATGGAAAGGAATAGTTCACTCAAATTGCATAATCAGGCATGCTATAAAACTGTAGTTCTAGGTGACTGTAACCAACTCAACAAATTGACCCCCAAAAAATGGAATTAGATAATTCCACTGAAGTATCCCTTTAAGTGAGTTGCAATTACATGACATCATTCTGCACTGCAGTAGGGGCCCACACACACACACACACACACACACACACACACACACACACACACACACACACACACACATACTGCCTTCAGGACAGGATGGAAGCATCTGTTCTTTGTCTATTTCTATGGACCTCTACACTGCACAAAACATCTCTCTCTTTCTTTCTCTCTCTCTCCTTCTCTCTCTCTCCTTCCCCTCTCTCTCGCTCTAACACTCTCTCTCTCTCTTACTCTCACCCCCTCTCTCTCACACACACTCTCTCTCTCACTCTCCCCCCCTCTCACTCTCACTCTTTGTCTCTCTGCCTCTCTGACTGGGCAAACGGCCCTCAGGATCCTGATTGATAAATGTTGTGAGGAGGGTGTGATCAGTCATAGAGTGGGGTGTCTGATATTGGCTCGAAGTCTGACTCCTGTATCCCTCGCCCAGGAAACACTATCTCCCAGCAGCCCATAAAACACCCACCCCAGGACAGAGAGGAGGGGCCAAACGCCATCTTTCTCACTCCGCCAAGGACAGCCGCATTACTTATGCCCCCAGTGTACCCCCTCTCCAGCCCCCAATGCTTTACCTCTCCTTTCCTCAGCTTGGGTCTGCAACTCACGATGTCGGAGGCGGACCCTTACAATGACAAAGAACTGTACCTTTTTCCATACAACATTATATAGATTAAACTTGCCTGTCTATCTAGTCCGTTTATATATAACAACACCTTATCTGACATTACTCAATACGACTTCAATTGGTATGGACTCTGCTGTGTGTGCTGCCAATTCTGATGTTTTGAGAGATAGGCAATGATGGCAGACTAATTTCTCTATTTACTCCAATAACGTATAATCTTGTTCTGCATTGAAAACCTATATTCAGAGCCACAGTGGTGAGTCTTAAGCCTGAGAGGCACTCAGTGCAGTCTGTGGAGATTAGGTTATCGTGCTGAGATCAAAATGAGTGCTAGATACCAGTCCTGCATTCTTAAGCCATGCAGCATACTGCAACACATTCTATATCTACAGATTGATACTCGTCAGATTGAAAAAGCCACTCTAAAATGTGCAGTTTTATCACAGCACAATGCCACAGATGACACAGTTTTGAGGGAGAGTGCAATTGGCATGCTCTAACAGTGTTGATGTAGAGACAGAGCAGCTCTAACAGTGTTGATGTAGAGACAGAGCAGCTCTAACAGTGTTGATGTAGAGACAGAGCAGCTCTAACAGTGTTGATGTAGAGACAGAGCATCTCTAACAGTGTTGATGTAGACAGAGC
>NC_137688.1:48672625-48690125 GCF_963989245.1 Nansenia antarctica | reverse complement strand
TAGAAAGGCCGAAATAGGAATCAGAAGGTTGCTGGTTCGATCCCCGCCCACAAGTTGATTTCATGGCAAATAAAACATTCTTATTATTATTATTATTATTATCCTGCCAGTTAGTTTTTCTTTCTTTTTTTTCTTCTTTTTTTTACATTTTAGCATTGTTAGAATAAAAAAATGACACGGCCAACGTACCACCAAGTATTTCCCCCAAGCTCAACCCTGAGTCTCCTCACTGATGCTAATGCTATCACAATATCACATCAGAATCTTGAAGCCTGACAAGGCGGAATAGCAGGACGTTTTGTTTTATTCAATCCCGACCTAGACGTTTCCTACTACAAGCCTATTATTGAGGAGGACACAGGGAGATAAGGGACCAATACCTTTCTCCCAACTCTGGCCATTCCCCACATGAACCAAAATTCTGTTTGTCATAAACATAGGTCTACATAAGCACAATACTCAACCAAAAACAGGCCCTACCTGGGTCCCCTACCTTTTTTTAACAACAACAGATTATGCAGTGTGTTAAAAAAAGAAGGAAAACAAAGTAAATAAATAAACAACATTTTAACTAATTTAATGTTCTTTGGCAAGGCCATATATTTTCATTCTTAACCTTAACACTGACATGCTGGTATTACTTATTGAAACATTTGGAAGCCCGGTGTCTGCTTTAGGTAGATATCCCGACTATCTATGTTCACAAGTTCACAAATGACCAGTTTGAAGGCCTGTGCTGCCCCACCATAATGCAGATGCTTGCTTGCATTTTAGTATCACAGTGAGGTTACTCTGTCTCACTTATGTCTTTCCATGCCAGCGACTGCCTGAGCACTCTGTTATTCAATCGCCATAGCGTTCTAGCGCTCTCCATGACCTGCCAAGGATAAAGAATCTGTTTACTGTAAATTGCACCCCACTCCCTCCCAAATACCATCTGCCGCCCGAACAGCGCTGCGCTCGCAACCTCTAAAAATAGACTCTCTTGATTGGCTCCTGAAGAGATGGGGGTCCACATCGCTGCGGAAAAACCTCAACACTCGTGCGTAATTCAATTGCTCCGGCTGTGGGTTATCGACGTTTTCACCTCCTCCACCCAAAACACTCCGCTCCAAGTCATTTCACTAATTCGGCGTGCGTCTAATGAAGCTAGAGCGTTTGGAAGTGTGTTTGGGATGTGAGAGAGGAGGTAGGGTTGAGTGAAGGAAGCTGACGAAACTTTCTAACTCTAAATGGCCCCGGTGTCAGATGCTCGGAGAGTGTTCAGTGTAATTGGCTCCTGCCTGCTTGTTTTACAGCCCTGCCTCAATGTGCTGTGATTTGTCACTGGCTGATGTACTGTGGGGTCACAGAGGTGAGGCGTCTAGAGTGTATGCAGTGTGTTCCTGTAGGGAGAGATGCGTAGCTGATCCCTACGGTCCTTGTTTATCAGTCTGGTCAGAGATAGAGGTCCAAACTAAGGACTGCTAAGGAACTAACTTCAAGGAGTTGGGGACAGTCCTCAAAGTTCACAGAGAGGTCAAGTCCAACAGCTCTGTCTGTAGCTGTCTGTGGCTGAGTCCTATTACCCCCTACTGTGAGTAAAGCAGAGACTAAACAAGTTTGAATACCCTGTCTCCCTACCAGTGTAAATAGGGCCATATGTTTTTCCCTGACCAGTGTATTATGACACCATGTGTGACATATTTATACAGTTGGCCAATTGAGAACATCTTGAGAGTTACCTCAACTATCCTTGAAACAGCCAAACAGTTTTAGAACTATACTTTTTTTGGTTTGATTTGAAAAGTAAATAAAAAATTATCAGAGTTACAAATACTGTATCTGTGTGGGTAGGGTCTCCTTTGAGCGTGGTCTTTAAAAGACAGGTGCGTCGATGCCCTCTAAACTGCAGAACTTCTCTACTAGTGCCGATAAAGCATCCTCCTTTGAAAAAGCCGAGGAATCTATAATAATCTTCCCCCTGTGCAGAGCCCATATCTCCGGCTCTGCACATATTTAAAGGTCATTGGTGGTTTTACAAGTGGAGGTAATGGCGTTGCTACATTTCCATGAATTGGCTGATCTGTCACTGAAGGCTTGTTTATGAGGCGTTTGTTCCCCCCTCTGCTCTTGCCGGAGCACAGTGCTCATTCCAATGGCCATAAAATACACAATTGCTCCGATTCATCACTGAATTAGTGGGACCGTGACAACCCCCGCCAAGCTGTGGCGCGATCGCTGATCCAGGTACAGCCACAAACTATTATTATATTAACTGATTAGCAAAGACTGACATCCCTGGGTAGCCAACAACCGCTTGAGTTATGCTGTGTGTTACCGTATGCCATAGACTATACATGCCACTGTGCTGTGCTGTACTGGGGAAAGGTTAACAAAAATGGTGGTCAAAAGTGCTTATCAGTGTCCTGCCATAAGCATTGCTACAGTACAGTATCACATTTCTTTTTTGTCTTTATATTGAGAAAAACTCATCTTTACAAGGGAATTCACAAAACAGACACAACATCACAATACAATACACTATGCTACAATACACTATACTACACTACAACACAAGATACTACACTACAACACAAGATACTACACTACAACACAAGATAGTTACAGTACAGTTACAATATGTATGTGCTGAGCATGCCAACTTCGTTTAAAAATGTAATGTCTAATAAAAATTAAGTAATTCTCAAGATGTAATCAATTGTACAGTATGTCACAAATGATCGCCTATACAGGACTGGAGGTTTTCCTTTTCAGAAAAGGAGGGAGGCAGGGTATTAAACTGTACAAAAGACTGAATCAAAAATTCCCCAAAAGCAATTTGCCTGCTAACTCGATCATTTAGGGGCGGTCGTTGTTAAATGTGATTCAATGAGTAACACTGTATGGCCTCTGCAAGGTCTCTCTTTGACGTGGTGTGCTCCATGCAGGTATGTGTGCTCCAAAGCAGGTATATTACATTTCCTCTATCCTTCAGGGCTGCTAAACTAAATTAAACGATATCCTCCTGATTGTGAAGTGATATTACCCAGGGTATCTCAATGCTGCCCTGGTTGGTTTGTGTGTCTATGGTCTCTTCACCTCGCTGACATTGAGGGAAAACACCATTTAAGGTGAGCGTGGTGCTCCCGACAGATAGGGATGCTTAGCCGGCCCGTGTATAATATTCTGAAAGGTCGTTCTTCTTTGCCCAGCGTTTTTAGTACAGTTCTATCTCTCACCTCCAGCTCTGCTGAGGGGTGATAGCGCCATGGTAGTGCTGTAATTTCCCTGCGTTTTCTCATCTTTATCTTCCTCCCTGGGTCTCTCTCTATGAGCAGGGCTTGTCCTACACACACCCAGCAGTGTAATCTCCCACTGTGCTGCTTCATTTAAATGAGGCCATTTTCAGGGTCGTCACCCCTCTTTCTCTGTCTCTCTCTCTCTCTCTCTCTCTCTCTCTCTCTCTCTCTCTCTCTCTCTCTCTCTCTCTGTCTCTCTCTCTCTCGCTGTCGATCTATTTCTCTCTCTCTCTCTCTCTCTCTAGCTGTCTATCTATTTCTCTCTCTCTCTATCTCTCTCTCTCACTCACTCACCCAGACACACACAAACACACACACACACACACACACACACACACACACACACAATGCTAAGTTGGCTAATGCAGCAACTCACACCCCAGATTTGGACTCTCAGTCTGACTAGATACAGTCTGAGACATCAGAAAGTAGGATCAGGCAGCGTGTGTACAGTATAGGGTGAGTATAATGTGGGCAATGGTGGCAAAAGTGAGTAAAAGTCACGTTCACACCAAAGTGTGAACCTAGTAGGGAGGGTTCTGTGTGAAAGGGTCTACTCACTAATTCCTCCCCAGCAATTACAGAGCCCCAGACCAACAGTAGTAGAAAACCACACATTTAGTGGGTCCGTTTCGGTGTGAATGGGACAAGCTAAAAACCTGCAAATGTCATTGTGACGTAATCTTGAGATCTCACACTTTGCTACTGATTTACATGAGGCAAATATTTTTGGGAAACAGTTCCACGCCAGTCCATCACAAACTACTTTTGAATCTGTCACCAAATTGCAAATATAGCGCTTATTTTTTTAATCTATTTCGGGCTACGTCATTTATTTTCACCAGCATAGTGGTGTTGCTATAGACATTGTAATGGCATCGATGCATGTGTTGCAAAGAATGTATCATCAAACATAAACATTTGATTGTTGCAGCTATGCAAAGACCGAGGTTAGATCTCCGGAATGAATGATACTCACCCACTAAATTGCTGGGTAGATCTGTTAGTGTGATTGGGTGCAAGGCAGAACTCCACTAATCTTGAACCCATTAAATTCCTCAGTAAACTGGTTTATTTAATACAACTCATTTTATAAACTCAGTCCTCAGTTCCATCAATTCTTGATAAGGCATTTCCACGATAACCTTTGTGAAGCAATAATGAACACCTGGATTAATATCCTCAACAAAACACAGTTTACAATGGGAAACATTATTAACGTTATTAACTGCGTTTCAAATTGAATATGCCTTCTTTTTGCAGAAGGATGAATCAAATCTTCTTGGAAAGACATTATCTGTAATTGATTGAATTACAACCTTCAGTCTGAGCAGTATCCCTCCCTCTCAGTCATTCCATGACATCATTTGCATCCTCTTCCCCCTGCGTTCAGATCGCTCGGCGTTCGCTTGATAAAGATGAAGGGAGGGTCAGGGAGAGGACTGGATACTCATCCATCATGTTGTTGACATCTGTCAGTTTATTATTATTGAGGAAAAGGGTGCCCTGTTGGCCAGTATGGCTGCCTCTCACAGCCACACAATAAGACCCATCATTGGCTCTCAGAGAATGAAATGAATGGCTTGGAACACAATAGCCTCTCCCGGCCGACTGACTCCCATGTTCCCACCACGTCCCCGCCACGTTCAAGCACCACTATAGGACTCTCTCAAAGCCTGGGGCCACGCTGTATAAAATAACAGACACTTGAGCATTAGAATGTGCTGGACCAGAGACAGCTGGCTCTAACCAACCTTCGGTTGCAGGAGAGAGACTGTGGTTTTGGAAGCGCCCCGACAGACTGGCAGGCACACCACCATCACTCCCCACCGTCTGAGCCCAATATGATAAGGCTTCATTACCATAAGTTTATTTCCCTCCTATTGAAACGGCTGCTAAAACAAAAGGGCAGTTGATTATTTTTCCTAGATCAATGTAGCATTCAAGGCAGCCTGTTTGAAAGGGAGGAGAGAACAATGTGATCCCTCATAGGGAAAGGGAAAGCTGACATGCATACAAGGCAGGGAGGACTGAGAGACTCTGACATGGGGTCATGCTGTCCGGTCCCCACAATGAGCCCACGAGACAGAGACAGGAACACAAAAGAGCTGAATTTGACAGTTAACTGTCCGTTCACTGAGATGATGATGAGTTGACTTGTGAGTTTCTCTTAAAAAAGTGTCTTTACTGTTCTTACGGTATGGTAATGGGCATTTGATAGGCTAGATAGAATTTGTTTCAGTTTAAGGTGCAATATGTAACATTCAAGCTTTCTAAACAGTTGGCTGTAATGACTATGTTCAATCGATCAGGGAATTAGATCCCTTGAAATAAATGTTTTGTTTATGAACGCTGTTTGGGTCCCGTGAAATCGCTTTCTGAAATGGAGTGTCCTACCCGACACTATGTTGTGATGGCCAGGGGCCAGGGGGGCTCTAGAAGAGGAGACTCGCTGATTTTCACCATTCCGTCTCTGGTGGCTGCCTCTTCGAATCGTGCAAGCAAGCAGAAACACAACAGCTAATGTCCAACACGGCAAGTCCATTTCAGGGAGTTATGTTATTATTAAGGAGGATGTTTCGTGGTTTGTAACATTGAGCTGAATGTCGCCACGGTGACTAGAGGCGGCAGATTTCCAACAGACTCCTTTAAGGCTTGTATGAAAACCTTGGGGCTTTCATTTATTTACCCCAAAGAAAATATCATCCTTCTATATGCTTAAGAACTAAAGCCCTTCTCCACATTACAAAAACACAGTTAGGTCAAGTCAAGTCAGGTGTACTTTTATGATCCCAAGAGAGGGAAGTTCCTTTGGCAAGCTTCATAATGTAAAAAACATACAGTAGATGGTTTCAGCTGTTCAACAGTTGAACAGTGCATGGCGGATGGGGCCTATACAAAACGTAACATATTTGAACATACAGTATATTCAAATATAACACATATTGAAAGCAGAACAGAATAATAAGACTATAGACATACTAACAGCATACTACTACAGAGTAACCAGGGGAACTTTGATTGCCATTGAGATTTATCTGTCCCTGTGTGATGAGACTGTGAGGAAGTGTGTGTTTAACCTCTGAGTATGGCATCTCTGTCCTATGGGCTGATTAGGTGGGTGAAAGGGCTCTGATTGGGGTCAGTACTCTCTAACTACTCATTGGAGGCTTGATTGCATGGGGTGTGAATTAGAGTGAAGGGTAAAATAACCTGTCTGTCTGTCTCTTTGTGTGTCTGCTCATCTCTGCCAATGAGAGGAGTTGAGTCAATGTGAGAATGCTGTTGGAAGTTGAATCTCTCTGAATCGTTCCTAACATTTCCATACAATATTTGTATGAAGTTATATCGCATTATGGCTTGTTGGTCGGTCATTGATTTGATGTCAATGCACTGTATGAGCCATGCTTTTCAATAGAAAGGGGTTGTTGGAATTAGCTTCGATAGGCAAATAGCAACACTACTAAGAAGGACAGACAACAGAGGATTACAAGGGGCTTTTTGCTCCATAATGTGATTTTAAAAGCAAGAGTCTTACCTTGGTTGCATGTTGCCTGTAAGCATGGTGGGAGGTGCAGAGATTAGCGGTGAGAATAGAGTTTGTCACAAAGCCGATTAGTCTGGATTGAAACAGGGCCAAATTGTGTCACCTTTTTTCTTTTCTTTTTTACAAAAAAAGGTTGTGTGTTCAAAAGTTAAACAAGTTCTGTTGAGTAACAAACACATTCAGAATGAAAACAATGTTTATATGATGAGTTTATGCTAATGCTGATATATCATATATGACATTGTACATTAGTAGACTGCAGTGTTTTGTTGTAATGTCTATTGTATGCTGAAATGTGCAAGGTTCCTAGTACTATTCCATTATCATAAGCATGATATTATTATCATTTTGTTATGTCTATTTAGTTTATTAGCATACTTTTTTAGGTTATTATTTTCTTAAATATTTGCCCTCTAAATATGGTAGCTACTCTATTATTCAGGCCTCTCTTGGTCCTCTACTGCCACCTGTTGGATACAAATATTCTGAGTATCTTTTTCCTTTTGTTGAAGTGGCAGGAATTGAGTTCCCTTCTCATCTGATTCCCCAAAATCCCTTTTTCAGCATTTGGATCACTAAGGATGACATTGAAGTTCAAGGAAATTATTAGATTTACATACAGTGTATTCCCTTGTAGTGTAATACTTTGATATATGCGTATGCAAAGCTAAGTCTGAATGTGTTTTAATACCGTCATACATGCATACGAAAGTTGTGTATGACAAGGACAAGTCCTTGTGACAGAATGTTATGGGACCAGAATATTCTGCCTGGATTTTGATTGACATGTTTTGGATTTTCAAATGTCTTTATACTGTATTAAACGTTTATGCTCCATAAGCTGTAATGTACACGGTCAGCTGGCAAAAGTATGCAAGTAGGCCCACATCTCATATGCAAAGTAATGATAAAAGGCTTTATTCCTGAGTTGCCTCATTTAAATCCCCCAGCCCAGACTTCAGACTTAATTGACAGGCTTCTTGAAGTTTTCCAGGGGAGTCTCTCCACCTCTCTCTCTCTCTCTCTCTCTCTCTCTCTCTCTCTCTCTCTCTCTCTCTGTATTCATCTTTATGTTTATGAGTCTCTCCACCTCTCTCTCTCTCTGTTTTCATCTTTATGTGTATTTTTAGCTGCTTGTCATAACTGTCGGGGTGGCTTACGGGGTGGTTACGTAGCTCAGCCGGTACAGCTGGCGTCTAATGATCGCAAAAGTCGGCAGCTCGCAGCGGTTCGAATCACGGTTGGCCTCGTGCCGAAGTGCCCCTGAACCCCTAATTGCTCCAGGGTCACCGTCTATGGCTTGCCTAGAGCATCAAATACCAAATTCCATTGATTGCTTGGCAATAAAACATGAATGAATTTAATTAATTATTTAATTAACTGTCACTATAGTCATATATCCTCCAGCTTGCCTGACAGGATCACTGACTTCTACATCGTCTTTATTGATGATCCATGTTTCCCCTTGGGGGCATCAGCAGCATTGATGCCATGGATCAGGGGGATGAATCAAACCTGCATATGATTGACTGATCATGTCTCATGCATATACTGTGTAGAATATTCTATAGGTTCATCATCTATCTTCATGGATCTGTTGCTGAGCTTGTTATTCCTCCCCCATGCCTCACGCGTGTGTAGAGAGAGGAAAAAGTGTTGGTTTGAGGCTGTTTACATTTAACGGTGCTGTTCTGTGCCCTGTGCGGCACACGGCTCCTCATTTCCTTGTGTAAACTCCTAGCGAGCAGCGTTATCTGTGAAACTGTCACTCCACCCAAGGCCAGAGCTATGAAACACTGTTATTTATGCTGCTCAGGAGTGAGTCAGAATCCACAGCAGGGGAGGTGGCAGGTGGGGTGGGGATGGTGGGGGGGGCTCCCTGGGGAGGTTGAAGGGTGGAATGGTTTGGGGGGGATGTGGGTGGGGGTGAAGTGACTATGTTTATGATCCTAGATCACAGTCCGTGATCCCTTCTTTGTGACAGTTGTGCTACGCTCACCCAGACAGCCACACTGTGGACACCTGAACGGCGAACGGAATGAAAAAGAGCCTGTCGTTCATGCTCTGACCCCACGCGTCATGGCCAAGGTCCAGTCAGTCAGTCATATCTCTTACAGTATAACACTGCATGTTAGTTCCTATTCTCCTCCGCTCCTACCACTTCAGGTTCAGAATACTTACGTTATCACCTTTGACCCCAACATCTCCAGGTCACCCTGCACATGTTGCTATCTCTGACCCCGGTTTAAACCAATGAACCGCTCATTTTAACACAGACAGCCCTCCTCCATCCACAAACATTCTAGACTTATTGCCTCAGTAAATTCTCCCTTTCATGCCATCCGTTTGAATGGCACATCTATGGCCTTGGTGGAGAGGTGTTGATGCGAGATATGTAGGCAACCCTTCTGGTTGACAGGCAGCTTTATGCGTATCTTGCTGTATAAAAGCTTTAGAATAGGGAGGTCATTCCGTGGGTTAGTTGGGAATGCCAGGGGGGCATGACACATGTCATAGTTGGTGTATTTCGTGATATGCCTCATTGTTTGTGATAGTGTACTGTAAACAAATTCATCAAGGTCTTGTGTGTAGTTGGGGGTTCGTTCTCCTTGACAGGGTTCTCTCCTTGTTAAAACCGTCATTGGAGTAACAAAATAATCACTAGTCAATGTTTAGGAGTTGCACTGGGAGGGAAATCACATGAACTGCTTGTTAAAGGTTTATTCATTCTGGAAATAAAATCCATTAGCGAATCCTTTGATTTCCAGACCCTCAGTGACAGAATGTTATTTATTAGAGAGCAGGTGTCAAGTAGGGTGTAGTCAGGGTTTAATTACTCTGTGGTGTGGTTGAGTGTGCTTGAGAGAATCTGCTCAGTAGTTCCTCCTTTCTATCACTAGAGGGCACCATACCCCCACACAGTGTTCTGATAGTGACTCATAGGCGGTAGGGGTCATCCAGGGGAGGCTGGTGGAGGTAGAAATCGGGAGGCCGGGTCTTTGTAATTCTATAATGATTGTAATGATTTCCACCTCCGCCAGCCTCCGTTAGGTCTTGTTATGATTCACATATTATGATTCACACATTTCAGAAGATGGCCCATTGGTTGTTCTAATAACTTTATTTAAATAAGACACAATATCTCTATGTTGAAAAATACAAAATAATTAGCGACACACGGCCATCTGTTACAGAAAACAAAACCAAAACAAACTGTGGCATCTGGTACAGTCAGTCAATGGAGCACAGTGACAGGGCGTTAACAGTGCTGTACTGTACTGTACAAACAGTAAGCAAGCTCATCAGCTAACGCTTGCCAAAAACACCAGATTTGTGCACACACCAAGGGCATGGTGATTACAAAAGAGGGAAACCAAATGCTTTTTTTCTTTTCTTTTCTTTTTTTAAAGAAACTTTTTTTTTTTTTTTTTTACATTACCTACATAGGTTGACCTTGCAACAGTGCCGTCTACAAATCCAGAGGTGAGAGATGATAGTAGTACTTTCAAAGCTTTGTGAGTGTGGTTGCTGTACACAGGAAGAAATTGTCGCATTTTTGTTTGAGAGCTGGGATAGTTTTTTTTTGGTGCTATTGTTGTTTTAAAAATGTGTTTCTTTTGTTTCCCCTTCTATAGTCAAAACAGTTGTGGTCCTCACCCACTCGATCCCTTCGTGTTTCAACACAAACTCAATGTTTCGAAAAAGTGGTCACAACAACCAATACCTTTTTATTGCCATTGTGCATGAACTTTGACACAGCAGGTTCAAAGAGGAGTATTGTGTTAGCTGATGAACACTCGGGACCTGCTTAGCAATGTGCTCTGGTCACATTCCAGTGCTGGTTTTTGTATCGATTAATGGCTTCATCAACAAGCGAAGTGCTGATTTGGCTCCATACTCTAAAACCAAATGAAGAAGAAGAAGAAATGGGAGTGCCAAAGAACAAGTAAAGTATCCAAAAGGACAACACCTTTTTCTATTATTGCACACATCTAGTTAACCAATGCCACATGTATGTTAGTCATTGGATAAGCTATATCTCTTGATAATAAGGTGCTGAATACAAAAGAAAACCAACAACATTGCATTGATCCTTTTTAAAGCCATATACTGTATATCTAACACGTAGGATGAAAGGAGTATGAATGCAGTAATTCCACGAGCACGCGATCAAGATATCAAAATAAATAATATTTCTGATTATGTTTTTTGTCTTCTTTCGACTTGAATGAGTTGAAAAAGGAAAAACGTGTCAATCGTTTACACTTGGGGCGTGTTGCGTTCGATGCGGGACGACGGTAGAGACAGATCATCTGCCTGTAGAGGGAGTCCTCTACTTGGTAGCCTACAGAATGAACATAATGGGAAGCTTGTAGGAGAATTGCTTTCGTTAAGAAAACGGTACCGACAACAGCCACCGTGACATTAGACACCTTCAGTTTCAAACAAACACTGGAAAAGGCCACACACCAGTTTACCCCTTTTCTTTGAACCGAAATATGGAGCAGCTACTAATTCTACAGGCATCAACCTGCTCATAGCTAATCTTTACAATTCATCTGCGCCCTGACTGAGAGGCCAAGAGTCAAACCTTCGATCCATTAACCTGCTAAAATCTCATGGAATGTGTCATATAAACAGCGACGTTTAGAGCGCGGTGATCTACAATGTTTGAACAGTCTTGGGCATCACCTGAATAGAACCGAACGTTCCTCCTTTTCACATTGTTGCTCTAGATGACGGTGCGGAAGGTTAAGACATGACCACCGTCGACGCCTTGACCGCATTTTTCTACTTGACCGTGACCACAGCCTAATGACTGTTTAGACTTTAGAGGGTCTGACCACACTTTATCATGAGGCACAGACAACCACCACCTTTAAAGGCTTCCCTCTAGCATGTTTGGACTCATCTCAGTCAGGACCGAAGTCTACACCCAGCCTGTAGACATCCATCGTCACCTCAGCCCCTCTCTCACAGTGTGCACTGGTCCATTACTAACCACTCAACAACCAAGACGACCTAGGGGACAACCAACAACTCCTAAAGACAACCCACGGGACATGACTACAACACAGTGAACCTCCACCTATGCCATCTGTGTCAGGCAAGCACAAGTCTAGACTTGGGACAGCTCTGGTCCTAACAACATGGAATGTCTTGGGGGAAAAAACAGTGATAGTCTGGAATGAGAGAAAGCAAAGGAAATATAGTGACTGACCGCTAATTATTGAACATCTCTTCTGCTTCGACAAGCTGCAGATTTGAGTCAATCTGTGTATGGACATACATTCCAAATTACCTGAGTTTAGACTCCGAGTGATATACCTGAAGCAAGGCCATGAACGGACCCTGTGCAACGGATTGTGGCCATTTTGTCTTGTTTGATGTCCATATCTCTTTTGTCTGTTTTTTTAAAAAATGTTATCGCTTTTGCATTGCATGTTTCAAAGGAGGTTTAGAAACGTAACCTGGATAGTGTAAACATAATCCTGAAGAGTACAGCTGTTTTTTTCTTTTCTTGTACATACATAACACAGCAATACACAGTTTTCAATTTAAACAAGCGTTATTTTAGTTTTTTTCCTTTCAAAGTTAATATATATATATGTATATATGTGTGTGTGTGTGTGTGTGTGTGTGTGTGTGTGTGTATGTGTATACATGTATAGAGAAAGCTTATTCATACTGTGGATGTTGAAACAACACAACACATAATTTAATCTTAAACATACTACCAAAATGCATGCCCCCCCCCCCCATCCAAAAGTAGTTTTCCCTTCCGATGTCGGCATATCTACTTCTTCTCTTCCATTTAAAAGACCTGCATGTCCATCCCTGCCAAGAACAGTGCTTTAACAATACACTAGGAACAGTAAAGTGGCTAGTCTCATTTGTCGTTGTTGTTGTTGTTGTTGTTGTTGTTATTGGAGACATTGTTGCTATGCCATGCAGAGAGTGGGGTTCAGCACAGACAGAGAGAGAGAGGGGGGGAGACGTGGAGAGACGTGGGGTGGGGGGGGGGGGTGCTAATGGTGTGGGTGGGAAGAAGAGGCTAATCCCGTAGCAGAGGCCAGCTCTGCTCAGGTCTAGCTGACGGCCTGGCTGTCTGTCTGGGAGGCGGTCTCTGAGGGGGTGGCGGCGGCGGGCTCCTCAGGGGTGGGGGGGGCGTCATCTGTGCTGGTGCTGGTGGAGACCTGAGTGGGCGGACCGGCGTACGCCGCCGACATGGCCCCCGAGGGGGCGGAGCTTGACGGGCCTGCCTCGTCCTCGTCCTCCTCGTGGGGGTTGGAGGCGGCGGGGGGGAGGGGTAGGGTCCCGGGGAGCCTGACGGGGCAGAACGCCGAGCCGGTGGAGATGAAGTTCACCTTGTTTTTGTCTGGGCAGGAGAAGAGAGGGACGGACGCAGACTGCCTGGAGCTGGAACACCGAGAGACAGGACAGGAAATATGAGCTCTTCTGAATATGAGCTCTTCTGAATATGAGCTAGTCTGAATATGAGCTCTTCTGAATATGAGCTAGTCTGAATATGAGCTCTTCTGAATATGAGCTAGTCTGAATATGAGCTCTTCTGAATATGAGCTCTTCTGAATATGAGCTAGTCTGAATATGAGCTTGTCTGAATGAGCTAATCTGAATATGAGCTCATTTGAATATAAGCTCATTTGAATATGAGCTTGTCTGAATATGAGCTCATTTGAATAGGAGCTTGTCTGAATATGAGCTCATCTAAATTTGAGCTAATCGGCATATGAGCTAATCTAAATATGGTCATAAGGGGTAGGGAAGGGTAGTACATAGGCAGTATGGTTGGTACTCACCTCATCTCCTCAAACACTTTGATCTTCTCACAGCCCTCTGGGGGCTCACGCTTGAACATGTAGCTGTTGTTGGGTTTGGGGGAGGAGGCGAACTTGGGTAGAGGGGAGCTACTACCACTGTCTGTGTACAGAGAGAGAGAGACAATGGTCAGGAGACAACATCACACCAGGGATACCACACACAGACACAGGCATCCACTCTGGAGAGAGTCTAGGGGAGAGGGAACCGCCCCATGGGTAGGTACCTAGGTAGGTAGGTAGGTAGGTAGGTAGAAAGGTAGGTAGGTAGAAAAGTAGGTAGGTAGGTAGGTAGAAAGGTAGGTAAGTAGGTAGGTAGATAGAAAGGTAGGTAGGTACCTAGGTAGGTAGGTAGAAAGGTAGGTAGGTAGAAAGGTAGGTAGGTAGGTACCTAGGTAGGTAGGTACCTAGGAAGGTAGGTAGAAAGGTAGGTAGAAAGGTAGAAAGGTAGGTAGGTAGGTACCTAGGTAGGTAGGTAGAAAGGTAGGTAAGTAGGTAGAAAGGTAGGTAGGTAGTTAGAAAGGTAGGTAGAAAGGTAGGTAGGTAGAAAGGTAGGTAGAAAGGTAGGTAGGTAGAAAGGTAGGTAAGTAGGTAGAAAGGTAGCTAGGTAGGTAGAAAGGTAGGTAGGTAGGTAGGTAGAAAGGTAGGTAGAATGGTAGGTAAGTATGTAGAAAGGTAGGTAGGTAGAAAGGTAGGTAGGTAGGTAGAAAGGTAGGTAGGTAAGTAGGTAGAAAGGTAGGTAGGTAGGTAGAAAGGTAGGTAGGTAGGTAGAAAGGTAGGTAGGTAGAAAGGTAGGTAGGTAGGTAGAAAGGTAGGTAGGTAGAAAGGTAGGTACAGTAGGTAGGTAGGTAGAAAAATAGGTAGGCAGGTAGGTAGGTAAATAAGTAGGTAGGTAGGTAAATAAGTAGAAAGGTAGGTAGGTAGGTAGGTAGAAAGGTAGGTAAGTAGGTAGAAAGGTAGGTAAGTAGGTAGAAAGGTAGGTAAGTAGGTAGAAAGGTAGGTAGGTAGGTAGGTAGGTAGGTAGAAAGGTAGGTAAGTAGGTAGAAAGGTAGGTAGGTAGGTAGGTAGAAAGGTAGGTAAGTAGGTAGAAAGGTAGGTAGGTAGGTAGGTAGAAAGGTAGGTAAGTAGGTAGAAAGGTAGGTAGGTAGAAAGGTAGGTAGGTAGAAAGGTAGGTAGGTAGGTAGAAAGGTAGGTAGGTAGGTAGGTAGGTAGGTAGAAAGGTAGGTAGGTAGAAAGGTAGGTAGGTAGGTAGAAAGGTAGGTAGGTAGGTAGAAAGGTAGGTAGGTAGAAAGGTAGGTAGGTAGGTAGAAAGGTAGGTAGGTAGAAAAATAGGTAGGCAGGTAGGTAAATAAGTAGGTAAATAAGTAGGTAGGTAGATAAGTATAAAAGTAGGTAGGTAGGTAGGTAGGTACTGTATAAAAGTAGGTAGGTAGGTAGGTAGGTATAAAAGTAGGTAGGTAGGTAGGTAGGTACTGTATAAAAGTAGGTAGGTAGGTAGGTAGGTACTGTATAAAGGTAGGTAGGTAGGTACTGTATAAAAGTAGGTAGGTAGGTAGGTAGGTAGGTACTGTATAAAGGTAGGTAGGTATGTAGGTAGGTAGGTACTGTATAAAAGTAGGTAGGTAGGTAGGTAGGTAGGTACTGTATAAAAGTAGGTAAGTAGGTACTGTATAAAAGTAGGTAGGTAGGTAGGTAGGTACTGTATAAAGGTAGGTAGGTAGGTAGGTAGGTACTGTATAAAAGTAGGTAGGTAGGTAGGTAGGTACTGTATAAAGGTAGGTAGGTAGGTAGGTAGGTAGGTACTGTATAAAAGTAGGTAGGTAGGTAGGTAGGTACTGTATAAAAGTAGGTAGGTAGGTAGGTACTGTATAAAAGTAGGTAGGTAGGTAGGTAGGTACTGTATAAAGGTAGGTAGGTAGGTAGGTACTGTATAAAAGTAGGTAGGTAGGTAGGTAGGTACTGTATAAAGGTAGGTAGGTAGGTAGGTAGGTACTGTATAAAAGTAGGTAGGTAGGTAGGTAGGTAGGTACTGTATAAAAGTAGGTAGGTAGGTAGGTAGGTATAAAAGTAGGTAGGTAGGTACTGTATAAAAGTAGGTAGGTAGGTAGGTAGGTACTGTATAAAGGTAGGTAGGTAGGTAGGTATAAAAGTAGGTAGGTAGGTAGGTACTGTATAAAAGTAGGTAGGTAGGTAGGTAGGTACTGTATAAAGGTAGGTAGGTAGGTAGGTACTGTATAAAAGTAGGTAGGTAGGTAGGTAGGTACTGTATAAAAGTAGGTAGGTAGGTAGGTAGGTACTGTATAAAAGTAGGTAGGTAGGTAGGTAGGTACTGTATAAAAGTAGGTAGGTAGGTAGGTAGGTACTGTATAAAAGTAGGTAGGTAGGTAGGTACTGTATAAAAGTAGGTAGGTAGGTAGGTAGGTACTGTATAAAAGTAGGTAGGTAGGTAGGTAGGTAGGTACTGTATAAAAGTAGGTAGGTAGGTAGGTACTGTATAAAAGTAGGTAGGTAGGTAGGTAGGTAGATAAGTAGATAGGTAGGTATATAAGTAGGTAAGTAGGTAGATAAGTAGGTAGGTAGAAAGGTAGGTAGGTATAAAGGGAGGTAGGGAGGTAAGTAGAAAGGTAGGTAGGTATAAAGGGAGGTAAGGAGGTAAGTAGGTAGGTATGTGTGTAGGTAGGTAGGTAGATAAGTAGGTATAACGGTAGGTAGGTAGATGCACCTTTGTCTCGGTCGTAGAGCAGCTCGTCGGTGGAGTAGGGGCTGCTGTCGTGGGAGCCAGGGGGGCAGGCGGGCGAGGGGCAGGGGGACAGGCTGGAGCAGCTGCTGGAGCGGCCCGGGACCGAGGGGGTCTGGGTGTCCACGCTCCGTGAGCTACTGCTACGCTGCTGGGGCTGGAAGGGGGCGCGCCGGCCGTCCGGGACCTCCAGGGCCTACACAGAGGAGAGGAGGGGGGGGGGGGGGGGGTTCAGTCTGGGACCTCCAGGGCCTACACAGAGGAGAGGAGGGGGGGTCAGTCTGGGACCTCCAGGGCCTACACAGAGGAGAGGAGGGGGGTTCAGTCTGGGACCTCCAGGGCCTACACAGAGGAAAGGAGGGGGGAGGGGAGGTCAGTCTGGGATCTCCAGGGCCTACACAGAGGAGAGGGGGGGGGGTCAGTCTGGGACCTCTAGGGCCTACACAGAGGAGAGGGGGGGGGGGTCAGTCTGGGACCTCCAGGGCCTACACAGAGGAGAGGAGGGGGGAGGGGGGGGGGTCAGTCTGGGACCTCCAGGGCCTACACAGAGGAGAGGAGGGGGGAGGGGAGGGGGGGTCAGTCTGGGACCTCTAGGGCCTACACAGAGGAGAGGAGGGGGGAGGGGAGGGGGGGTCAGTCTGGTGGGACCTCCAGGGCCTACACAGAGGAGAGGAGGGGGGAGGGGGGGGTCAGGGCTCACAACACGAACGACTCAATGAATCGATGCGGATGAGAGGAGGAAAAAACAGAATGTGCGTGTGTGTGAGTAATACGATTGACTGTGACACGGCAGGAAGTACATCTCCATAGCAGCAGGAAGTACACTAGGGTGAATCCGCACTGGCCAGAGTGATAGCACGTACAGTCTGTGTGTGTGTTAGAGTGCAAGTGTGTGTGTGTGTGTGTGTGTGTGTGTGTGTGTGTGTGGTGCCCGCGAGTGTGTGCTCATGTGTGCGTTCCCCTCATGTGTGTGTCTGTGTGTGTGTCCTCACACGTTTGTTTGGATCCATCAGCACACACGCACACACACACGCACCTTGAGCTCGTCCTTCTCTCCGTTATCCTTGATGAAGACCTTCTCCAGCTCGTGGTTGAT
>NC_137688.1:48665125-48670125 GCF_963989245.1 Nansenia antarctica | reverse complement strand
CTTCAACATCCACTCGAGAAGTTTCACTCTTTCTTCTCTTTCTTTCCCATCTCTCCTCTTCTGACCTGCCTATGTTGTTCCTCTCCTCCAGCCTATAAGGCAGGTGATCAGCCCGACCTTGTCTTAACCGCACGGTGCTCCACCTCTAACCTCGTTTATCCTGTTAATCCCCCGTGAGCTACACTACAGTAGTAGAACAGGGCTTTGGGGGCAGCTGAGAGGAAAATCCTTTCCCTACCATCCTAATCAACTCCTCCCCGACCACTGACTCAATCCCAGCTGCCTTTAAGACACAGAGAGAGAGAGACTGAGAGAGAGAGAGAGAGAGAGAGAGAGAGAGAGAGAGAGAGAGAGAGAGAGAGAGAGAGAGAGAGAGAGAGAGAGAGAGAGAGATTGAGAGATTCAAACCTCTTGTCAAGAAGCCAACACTTGACCCATCTGTTGTTCATTACTACGGACCGGTATCCTTTCTTTCCTTCTTATCTAGAAACCTTCAACGTGTTGTCTTTAACCAACTGCTCTTTCAACTACTACTAAAATGTAAGAAAATGTAAATGCATAGGGTTGGGCAATATCCACATTTTCTTATTCACAATATTACTTTAGAGAATATCAGGATGTCCGATCATATCGTTCATTGAAGTATGGTGGAGACATGCCAGCGTGTGTATAGCTGCTGGTGTCGACAATGTAAATCAAATAAGTCTGGTGAAACAAAGGCACGCTGTTTTCACCGTTAAGACGTGCTTTACTGCTCAAACAGCTGGACACTGCGCTGTTCTCCATACGAGAACAATGTCACAACATGCTCTAAATGTCCTGATACGCTCCAAATATCACAAGCTCCTCTCATATCTCATATCAGCCCCACCCTAGTAGGGCTGCCACATGGTACCATTCCTCTGCTGCATGCAATGACCCAGAACAAGCCCGGAACAAGCCCAGGACAAGCCCAGAACAAGCCCATACATGCTCCTTCTTCACTGTGCATTTAACACAAACACCCTCCTTCCAACCAGCCCCCTTTTCTCCCAAGTGGCTTTTTACTATAGCAACACAACAGAGTCCCAAACAAACACTATAGCTAATGTGCTGCTGCCCCTGCTGCCTCTGCTGCTGCTGCTGCTTCTGCTGCTGGTGCTGCACTCATCAAAGGAGGCTCTGTCTGCTGTGAAAGGACTGATATGTGATCCCCCTTTCTCTAGCCATTGAACCTGTTGCACTCTGCAGCAAACCGGAGAGCTTTGGTCTCTCCAGCCTCGCCTCCCCCAGCCCCGTGCTGCACAGTCACATTCTCCTCCTATGTGTTGGCTCCAGGACCAGCGAGTGCAGTCTGAGGGGCCAGATCTGTTTCGGTCCTACGGTTTCTTTACCTCCACCAGCCTCCCTCCCCTGACTGGAGGGTACAGTATAGGGGTGTACAGAGATGTCGTTATCTGTATCTGTATCTGTTAAACCTACAGAATGATCTGTACCTGTATCTGTTGAACCTACAGAATGATCTGTATCTGTATCTGTTGAACCTACTAAAGTATCTGTATCTGTATCTGTTAAACCTACTAAAGTATCTGTATCTGTATCTGTTAAACCTACTAAAGTATCTGTATCTGTATCTGTTAAACCGACAAAAGTATCTGTATCTGTATCTGTTAAACCTACTAAAGTATCTGTATCTGTATCTGTTAAACCGACAAAAGTATCTGTATCTGTATCTGTATTCGGATAGAAGACCTGAAGTGGGAGTGGTTTATACCGGAAGTCACGTTAAATCATTAAATTAATTATAATACAACATTATATTGCCATATAATTATGAAATATATTTCCACATCCTCATACTGTATGGTTCTTAACTTAGCTAAGTGTTATGAACTGTCTGAACACGCCTTTAACTAGGGGATGTTGAACAATTAGAAACAAAAAATATATATAAATCGAAAGATTCTGTTTTGCATTGTTAATAGAAACTATTGGCAATAAAGACATATAGGGAAATATCTTTCAGTTGAACAGAATAATCTTAAATTCCAATGATGCTGTGTTCACGTTTCTCTCACGCAGCTCTCAGCCTAGTTAGTGAAATCAATGTCCTATGTTGCAAACAGAATGGGCATTTTTATGTTGTTGCTGACATGTCAGACATGTCAATCATGGCTTTTTTTCCAACTTCGGGTAGAATCTGTATCTGTTTCCACCACTGTAACTGTCATAGTAAATAATCAATTTTCTTATTTTCTTAAATGTAAAAAGATAAAATATAGAAATGTATACAGTATGTTATTATATGTAAGGAAATAGTTATTGTTGTACAATTATTGTTTTATTTTGTTTATCTAAACTTTGTAATTGTGAGGTGTTGACGACACCTCACTGTTCATGTACTGTGGTCACGCGATAAAACTAGATGCGCATAGATTGTTAGAAGCTGAACGTGAAAGGGTTTCCGTCACTGTCTGAAGATTAAAGAAGTTTAAGTATTAGTGAAGTCTGTATTTAACTATTCTAGCTACTCCTGAGGTTCTGAATAGAAGGCGCACACGGTATGTTGTTGTTTTGTTTGTTACTGTTTGACTGTGCATTTTGATTTGCCGTTTTCTCAAGTGATTTCTCACGTGTATGTGATGTCGGAATGTATTGCTAGCTAAAGAGGTGGTTAATATGTTGAGTGGGTAGCCGACTCGACGTAGCCTCATTTTGGTTTCAATGTGTAATTAATACTTTATTTCACATTGCAGTTTTTCACGGTGTTTGTGTGTACGGTGTCTGCACACAAAAAATAAAGAACATCAGTCGAATCGTGGGTTGCTTGTCTAACAGAAGAACACCTTCGGGAGCAGTTATAACCGCATTATTTGTGCTTTTCCGAATAACGTATTGGTATTGTGGTACATCCCTTGTACAGTAGGGCAGTGAGAACGTATTGGTATTGGGGTACATCCCTAGTACAGTAGTGTAGTGAGAAGTTAACGTATTGGTATTGGGGTACATCCCTAGTACAGTAGAGCAGTGAGAAGGTATTGGTATTGGGGTACATCCCTAGTACAGTAGGGCACTGAGAAGGTATTGGTATTGGGGTACATCCCTAGTAGGGGTGTAAATCACCAGCTTCATCACGATACGATATTATATCGATTTGTTTGTATGACGATACAATATTTGACGATATCACAATGTCAGTCACGATACGATTTCGATTCGATTCGATTCAAGATCGATATGACGATATGATCGATATGACGCGATATCATATGCCAATCTAACACAATTATCAACTCACAAAAACAACTAGAATATTATTTGACCATTTTATTTGTGAGCTCTTCCAGGTATCCAGCATTTAAATCATATTGTATTATACAGTATTCTTCTGTTACAAAAAGAAAAATAGACCCGTTCACTAGTCTCACAAACAAGAGATATTCAGCTTTAAAACA
Organism: Nansenia antarctica; assembly: GCF_963989245.1. Classification (NCBI taxonomy): domain Eukaryota; kingdom Metazoa; phylum Chordata; class Actinopteri; order Argentiniformes; family Microstomatidae; genus Nansenia; species Nansenia antarctica. The sequence continues at coordinate 48,666,691 of NC_137688.1, read as the reverse complement.
TTAATGTCCTATGAAACAAAACTGGAAGAACTCATAAACACAGTATTTTTAACAGTTAGAACTGAACCAAGGTCACCATTTAACCTACAGTATATTTGTGCAATAATAATAAATAATAATAAAATAATAATAAATAATAAGTGCAAATGCAGTACAGTGCAGTACATCTTATATACATTCTTCTACCAAAATAAGTTAAGTATATCCTCCAGTGTTATATAATAAGTATATCCTCCAGTGTTCTTCTTTGGGAGGTTTTTCTTCAAAAAAACTAACTGATCAACATGTTCAGGAGACAAAACACTACGCTCTGAACGCAGGTCAGGATAATTTTTAATATAGGGCCATCCATCACACTTCCTCTAGGAAGCACTGATCTGATATGATGTGTTGATTGGTGAAAGGTAAGGCTATGCTTGGACAGTCATGTTAGATCACTGATTACGGGAGTAATGATTTACCTGTAGATTTTATCAATAGGAATTTTGTTCAGGTTTATCCAATGAAATTGGACAAGCAAACCGGAGTAAAGTAAGTAAGGTCCAACCTGCAGCCTTTGCCCATTCATAAGACAGATGCTTTGTTACAGACCAGAGCATTGACCAATCACAGTCGGCTAGACTAGAGCATTGACCAATCACAGTCGGCCGTGGGCGGGCTTGGCAGTCGCAGCTAAAACCGCTTCGCTGTTCTCCGCCGCAGTCACAAAATGCAGAACACACAGTGTGCAGCGCTCTTTGACTTTGTCATTTGCCGCTGCTAGTCGCGCGCTGCACGGAAATGGTGACAGTCACGCAGAATGTGCCATTTCAAAATAAAGGTGTATCTTTAAGATGACGATATAGATCGATATTTTTACATTGCATCGATGTACCGTATTTTCCGGACTATAAGTCGCACCCGAGTATAAGTCGCAGCAGGCCAAAAATGGGTCATGAAGAGGAAAAAACCACATATAAGTCGCACTGGACTATAAGTCGCATGGTTCAAGGGAACGGGCTTGGCGGAATCAGCGGGGAAAGAAGACCCTGTTGAGCTTGACTCTAGTCTGGCACTGTGAAGAGACATGAGAGGATTTGTAAGCCCAGGAAGGACATAATTCACGTTAAAACTTCTTCTGAAAGGTTAGAAATACTTAAATTATCGAGTGTAAAGCCAGGGCTAGCTAGCGCGTTGCTAACGAAGGTTAGCAAAATGGCGTCGCGGGAGCAAGCAAACAGGATGGAACAGCCTCTGAAAGGTAATAAATGACTTTAATATCGTGTATAACGTTCATAATAGCGTGTATAACGTTCATAATATAGTGCTTAATGTCCACATTGTCGAGTGTAACGACTATTTATCGTGTATAAGGCCATGACAAAGATAGCTTGGTGAAAAACGGAAGTAGTTAGGATGAAGGGCGGCCTACAAACAATGCAACATTGAACAGCCTCTGAAAGGTAATAAATGACTTTAATATCGTGTATAACGTTCATAATATCGTGTATAAGGTCCATAATATCATGTTTAATGTCCACATTGTCGTGTGTAATGTCCACATTGTCGAGTATAATGGCTATTCTA
>NC_137688.1:48617625-48660125 GCF_963989245.1 Nansenia antarctica | reverse complement strand
ACACCCGCACATGCACACTCACCCACACACACACACACACACACACACACACACACACACACACACACACACACACACACACGTCACCTCTCCTCACCCCCCCCTACATGTGTTCTGTCAATGAACAAACAGAGGGGAAACTCCAGGTTTTCAGTTGGTGAGAGTTTGGCGTTGTGGCGCAAGAAAGGAAAAACCTTTGGGGCCGGGCAGAGGTCCTGCTGCACATGTGGACGATGTTACAGGTCTGCCTGTGTACCAACCAACGGACAAAACTAGCGAAGGGAAGTTGATTCATACCGAGAACTGTTAACTCTGTCACATTTGACTACAGGAATACGGTTCTTCGAGCCGATTTGGCAATACGGCCGCTACGCTGAACTTAATGGGCCTCGGTTGCAGCGAAGTAAAAACAGGATGTGTGAGGTCATTATGGGATGTCATCGATGACTGACACTGCCTCGAGTATCGTAACCCTGCTCTGTGAGAGACACACTACTGTATGAAACCACCACACAGGAGGGAGGGAACAAAAACAACTGAAAAAACAAACAAGAAACCAAAAACAACCCCTCCTGTTCTCCCTGTGCAGTCAACATCTGGCCCAATCTTTACTCTGCTTCAACCTAATATATGTGCTCGGGTTGGGCCTGTCGTAACCTAGCAAGCCAGTGTGGGCGTTGTAGGTCACCAAACCAGACCAGAATAGGGAGAGGAAGAGGAAGAGGAGGAGGAGGAGGAGGAGGAGGAGGAGGAGGAGTAAGGGAACATTCCGGCATTCGTGCGACTCTATCCAAACAGTTGACTTCATCTGACAAGAGAGGGAGCAGCGTGTCGAGCGGGAGCGGCAAAACGCTGCGAGGCCCCAAACAATCACACACACATACACACACACACACACACACACACACACACACACACACACACACACCACACACAGAAACAATCAGGCCTTTGTGTGATGCCGACAGGCCCTGGTTATTATAGTGTATATAATGACGCGGGGGGGGGGCGGAGGGGGTCGTCTGCCTCGTTCAAGGCCCACGGAAGCGGAGGTGGTAAATGTCGCACGGCGCCTGGCCCAATCAGCCTGGGAGTGTGCACGCTGTACAGAGACGTGTGTGGCTAACCGGTCTCAGAGAGCCTGATATACTGAGAGTGCTGATATATACTGTCGCGTATGAACCACAGTGTGTGTGTGTGTGTGTGTGTGTGTGTGTGTGTGTGTGTGTGTGTGTGTGTGTGTGTGTGTGCGTGCGTGCGTGCGTGTGTGTGTGCGCGCTCTGCACATTACACAGAGATAGGGGGCGGCGGTAGCCTGGTGGTTAGAGAGGCCGGCTAGCAATTGGAAGGTCGCTGGTTCGATCCCCGCCTCAGGAGGGAGCTGCATGTGCCCTTGAGCAAGGCACTTAACCCCAAATTGCAGACTATGTCAAAAAAAAAGTTGATTGCATGGCAAAAAGACACATTATTATATTAGATCCTTGATCCCCATGTACATACGTCTCACAGTTTGTAAGTCCTGGTGAATGACAATATAAGTATTTTATGTAGGGAATGATGCATGTGCAAGCAGACAAAGCCACAGTGGACAGATGTATCCACACTGTCTTTCAGCTGATCAAAGACATTTACATTTGACATTTTCGGCATTTAACAGAGGCCTTATCCCAAAGCGACTTAAGACAAATACATGTGTCGAAGGAAGTGAATCATCTATCCATCAGTCATCATAAGAAAAGGAAATCTGGGGACCAGGGGCCATTGAAGAAAGGAGACTGACTTTGTGATCAGACTTACTTCAGAATTACAAGGAGACATTGGAGGGGGAGGGGGAGGGGGGGGGTGTAGAGAGAGGTGTCAAGGAGATGAGAATGTAGCCGAGGAGTGGAAAGGAGTGTTGTCTCCTACTGGAGCCTATAGGGATGTTCCAGTCGTCCTATAGACTCCATTGCTGACATTATTGCTTTTTGTTGTTGTTGTTGTTGTTGTTGTTGTTGTTGTTGTTGTTGCTTTGTTTATGCAACAGGGATGTCCATTTCCACTCCTGAGACATTGAAACTAATAAAGCGAAACTTGGATTGTGAGATTGTGTAGTCATCGAAGAAGCCACTTCCCCATGGACAGACAGAGCAGCGTGGCCACTTCTGCTTTGCGGTTCCCAGTCCGTCTCTGTGCGCCACCCCCGTAGCAGCCACTAGCTGGAGAGAGGAGCATGGAACCACGTCGCCTACTCTACATACCCAGCATGCTTTGCTGCAGATCAATCTCTGCAGATCAGCATAATAAATTAATAAATCACGCCTGTTCAGCTGAAATATCAGCAATTGTTTTTCCTTGCGGAAATGACACATGCATTCATCTCTGTTGGGGGGGGGGGCAGAAAAACGTGACAAATGGGTGGTGGGGGGCAGGGGAGGAGAAAGAGGGGGGGGGGGGTATGGGGCAGGATGTGAGCTGTGCCTACCTGCGTGGATTTATCTTTCATGCAAGAGGGGTAGTGCACGTGCACGTGGGGGTCGCGGGGCCACTGGCCGGTGAGGTAGGGGCCGGTGATGGTTCCCAGGGAGGAAGTCCGCCGGATGGGCCCCGAGTTACGAACCTGCTGCTGCTTGGACCTGTCAACTGGAGACAGAGAGGAAACAGAGGGAGAGAGGGGGGTCACCCACGTCATCAACGCGTCATGACATGCGATTGACACACACACGCGGTTCTTACAACATGATCGACTGCGATCCATGCAATGGATTCGGTGAGTCATCCCCACTACTACCTAGTTAGAGATTTTGGCTTGTCTAGCGAGTGTGTCATTTTAAACATTTTTCAGGATAAAAGTGTGAACATTTTGGTCGGTTGCTGCTTTCACCCGATGCTGTCACATATCGGTAAAAAGGATCCCTGCTTCTTCTAATGACAATATAATACTTTTCAATTGTTCCTCGTTTAAAATAGAACTATCTATCCTGAACAGGGGCGGACTGGGATCAAAAAACAGCCCTGGCATTTGCGACACAACAGCCCTATTTCCAAACGCAACACGCAACACGGATTGTTAACATAAAAAGTCAGAGGACAGATGCCAAACTACCGACATGTTTGCTGTAATTATATGTATTATCAGTAGGCAGTCATCAGTCAATATCTCTTTCAATAGCCTTTTCACACCGAATGTACTTTTTTGTGCTATTTTCGGCCCAATACATGCGAATTTCGGTGCATTCCTACTTCCAACTACACTTGCTCCCTGCATCCAGTTGTTGCACATTAACTGCATCGCTCTCATCAAATTCCCCCATTCTGAAAATGAAAGCAGTGTAACGTTAACTGCTGTTATAAACGGAATGATGACATGAGGTGCGTGTCCACTGGCGATATAGAACTGACTACGATAGTTATGGAGATATACTCCAGTTCTACATCGTGGAGCTCCGCCCCATAGGGGAGCTCTGCTCCTATTGGTTTACCCCGCTACCTAAAGCTCTGCTCCTATTGGTTTACCCTGCTACCTAAAGCTCTGCTCCTATTGGTTTACATACTCCAGTTCTACATCGTGGAGCTCCGCCCCATAGGGGAGCTCTGCTCCTATTGGTTTAGGGCCCTGGGCAACCGCGATGCAGAACTGCGTGGATGGCCCGGCCGATATAAAATGTTTTGGGCCGCGGTCTGCTGAAAGAAGTTATTTTCAATGAAAATCACCAGAGACAAAATTACAAATATATATATATATTTTATATAATACATTCTGAGCGGCCCAGAGTCTCGCGGCCCTCCTGGCATTTGCCAGGCTTGCCCGGTGGCCAGTCCGCCACTGATCCTGAATGAGTCACTTGGTAATCAGTTCGTGAAGACTTGGTAATCAGTTCATGAAGACTTGGTAATCAGTTCATGAAGACTTGGTAATCAGTTCATGAAGACTTGGTAATCAGTTCATGAAGACTTGGTAATCAGTTCGTGAAGACTTGCCCCACCCTCTCTCTTCTGCTCAAGCCAGCGGAGCGAGGCTGCAGACTGAGACAGTGGCGTTAGGGTTTGTTGTCTCAGTCTGGAGGTCGCCTTGGTTACCCTTGGAGGAGACGGTCCACCCTGCCCTCACGGCGAGGCAACCCTACACCTGGTAAAAATACCTCACTAACACCCCAGGCTCTTGAGGAACTGGGTCAAGGACTCCTGTTTGTTCTGACAACGCGTGCTGCTCTGTGAGTGAGTGTGTGTGTGAGAGTGTGTGTGTGTGTACATACAAACACACACATTACTGCCGCTATGGCCTTGTACAGACTGAGGTCCTTCTTTATGAGCCTGCCTAGTCAGTTCCATATCTGTGTCAACACTGTGGAGGGTGTAAAGAGTCAACTTGAACCTGTTTTTTTTATTTTATTTTATGAACCTACACGGTTCTGGGCTTTCAGGATAGCTTTAAGAGCGACATTCCAGTATCACCAGATGAGATAACACAAACACACACACACACACCCACACACACGCGCGCACACACACACACACACACACACACACACATACACACGCAGTACAGTCCCTGTAGTGCGGATGGCTCAGCCTCAGCGAAGTGTTTCATCTGTGAAGTGTTAAAATGAATGTTGAATAAATGGGTCATGAATATTTTTTGGCAATCTGCTATCGCAGGTCTTAACAGTTGACATGTTTTCACATAGAAGCAATGTCCCGTTCTCTCCATGCTTTGTCAGACTTACCGCTGACTACGACCTGCCGTGCCCCGTGGTCCTTGGTGGATGGGTCGGAGGGCTGGGTCACCTGCTACTAATCCAGAGGATTACAGTACTCGTGTTTTAGGGAACTCATCTAGACTTGGCTGTGATCTCACAAAACAAGGTCAGCAGGCTACAGTGCCTCTCGGGGGGGGGAACCACTGAACAGAAAGAAAGAAAGAAAGAAAGAAAGAAAGAAAGAAAGAAAGAAAGAACAAAAACCAAACACTGAGCTCTTCTTGCAAGACTTGCTTTTGTCGGTTGAAACCCCTAAGTCAGCATGTCTGGCTAGCCAGCACAGGGGAGCCCATGAGAGGTCTAGAGTAGACCAGACCACAACAACACTCCTACCACCAAATGAGTCACCAAATGAATCTCCAAAGTTAATGGGCCCTATTATGCACTTCTTAACTTGCCGTCTTAAGTCTTAATTAAGACGCACCGCCAGGTTAAGACCTACCGCCACCCTTATTATGCGCTTCATACGCGCTACTGCTATTATGCAGGTGTCGATAGGCGCCCACACATAAGACGTAAGACTCCTGTGCATATATTACTCATTGTGGGAGTGTTCATATGTTAATGAAGTGCACTAGGCGCCCCTGCTATTATGCGATCTGACTTTGCGCCTAGCGCTAAGAAGTGGTTTGAAAAGTTCTTAAGTTTAGACTTCATGCACGTTTTGAAACAATCCGCGGAGGCGCGCTCGTGTTTCAAAACGTGCATGAAGTCTAGCGCCTATGAACTGCATAATAGCATAGCGCTTATGACTTAACGCAGCCGGTTCTTAAAGGGAATGGCACCTGGCACGCTGATTGGGTTGATTGAGAAGACGCCCAAAACACACCCATGACTAATAATAGGGCCCAAAGTCTTCATTTGATTCATGGTCTACTCCCAATTATGTTCCATTCAATGATTCCACTAAAGAACATGGTAGAGCCTTATCAAACCATGGCATCATTTGGAGGTAGTGGTGGCCTAGTGGTTTGTGATCAGATCAGATCAGACTGGTGATCAGAAGGTCATGAGTTCAAATCCCACCTGGGAATACCACCACTAGTGTGCCCTTGAGTAAGGCCCTTAGCTCTAGGGAGACTGTCCCTGTAATCTCGTATTGTAAGTCGCTTTGGATAAAAGCGTCTGCTAAAAGGTTAAAAAGTTGAAAATGGTCAAAATAAATAAAAAATGTCATTACTGACCCATCTCCAACCTCCCCTTTGAAGGGGTGAAAGCATCTGCTAAAAATTAAAATGTAAATTTTTTTTTTTTTTAAATATGACAAGCGAGGTATTCTGAAGACTATAGTGCAGGACACTACACTTTGTAGCTCCATATTTGGGCTAAGGCCAGATCCCTCCAGTCTTTTTCAGACTAAACATAACATGTCTGGGAAGTTTTACGATTGTCAGATATCAACATATGGATGACATACTGTCGCTTCAACATCAATACGATTCCTAAAGCACTTCTTATTGGGCTTGAGGCCACACTCTACACTGAGATGGCCTGATGCCTGTCTAGTAACCCTGTAATCATCACACAACCATGTTAAATATTAACACAGGTTAGAGAAGGGACATTTTGATTAATAGACGATAGCTCATAAATCGATTGGTCAACTTCATTCATTAAATTAAAGCATCGTTTATACAAATAACAAAACGATGATATAACGTACCATACAAAAACAATCTCATTAGGTCATGGTAGTAAGTCAATGTGAACCCTACGTCTAAGAACCATTCAGATAACATACAACACCACAACAGATAAGACATACTATTGCATGAGCAATGACTAGGCCTGGATTTGGTTTGGCTTGCTGTGCTACAGTAGAGTCAACCTTTCTTCCACCAGCCCTGTAGCCTCGGGCCTGTGCCTGTGCCTGTGCCTGTAATGGTGAGTGGTTAGTCAGTCAGTGACACGTAGGGGATTATTGCTCATGACTGAGGCAAGGTGGAACCGGTCTGAGCACCAAAACAGGCCAAATGTTCCACCACCAGGCATGCAGGCTTCTCCTGTACCAAGGTCCACAGTGTTTGGTGTCAGTGCCCTGGCACAGGGCTTTTCCTCCCCGTTTTTATATATTTTTTATTTTTATAGTTTCCTTTCCTGAGAGCAGATGGAAAAGAGAGGTGCAGGGCTATGCCAGCAGCTCTCACAGAAGAAATGCCACCAACAGTCTCAGTAGGGCTCTGTGAGTGGGACAGACCCACATTAGGCCAAATTAGGACCACAAAAGGAGTAGAGTTTTTATCCTACTGTACTGCAGAAATACTATCTTGATTCTAGTTTTTTCTTTTCTGTGCAGCAAGAAAACAGGGACTGTTGTAATGGGTGTGTGAGAGAGCATGAGTTTGCATGTAGGCCAGGCCTACCTAATGCCCAGGCATTTGATTCCGTATCTACTCAATGACTAACACCTTTAAACAAACCTAAAGGATTAGGCCTACTAGTTTTTTTAATTTGAGTGTTCGACATTAATTGTTCAGATTACATTTCAGATTTGAGAGAAGGGTAAGAAGGGGTGTGCATGGGTTAGAAAATGTCACACATCCAGTTATTTTCTAAAACAGTCTCTGTATTTCGTTGTACTTGCCAATGTCCTACAGGGAAGAGGACAAATGCCATTTCTGCTTTGTATTCCATGTATTGTAGTCAACAGTGTGTGACTCATATGTGACTCATAGTGAAGTTATTAACTTTGTAGTGACTTGAAGAGGGGCTGGCTGGCTCAGTATCAACATCTAGAGACATGTTAAACCAAACTGCTGAACAGCAAGAAAAACAGACAACACCTATGCTTTTCACGGTATCCTTAAAAAAAGGTTGAACTACTGTAACAGCATATTTCCACAAGGAACTAAAAACTAGCTGTAAGCATGGATATATGCAAATGTGAACTTTCCCCCCTATTTCACCAGCCTTGATAGTATTACAGACAGTGTCAGGCAAAGGCTACAAAACCATCCGCACCAGTCAGATAACAAAGCCTGAACATCCAGGATGAGCTCTGCAGGGGGCTTATCAGAACAGCATCCATCCAACGGTCATGTTTCAGTAGAAGTGGAGGGACAAAGGAAAGAGACCAACCTCAAGTTAATTTTAAAAACAAAATAGTGTTACTATCTGTGCTCTGTGTTCCACAAAGTACAGGAAGACACAAAACCACCAGTAGCAAGCTTTTAGCCCGACCTACAGCATGCCATTACATTGCATTAGAGCTGCACATTTGCACAGTGCAACCTTCAATTAAGCTAAAATGTGAATGCTGTTGATTAACCCTACAACAACAGTGAGACATTGTTCAAAAACGTCACGAATATGCACTCCAAATTTCAGCGATGAATGTTCCAGGGAAACAAATAACATAATGGTGTTGAGTGACACAGTCTCTGTATGTTTGAGTGACACATAGTCTCTGTATGTCTGAGGAACATGCCTGAAGGAGCAGACTCTGTAGGTGATATTACTAACTACGTGACGACAATAAATCAAATATGCTACATCTCTATTACTTTAATGTCATTAAAGTGAAAAAGATAAATGAAAGATAGAATACATGAGTCCCCTAAAATACTTCAACGGTGCATTGTCTATTCTGGTAACAGGCTGTTTGGGTTCTACGTCTGTGCTCCTCACTGAAGCGGAACTGAATTAGCCTACTGCTATGGCAACAGAGCACACGGATCCCAAACTCCCTGACTGAGCATCGGAGGAACATCATCAAGACATCTGGAAGAGTTCAGGAAGCAAATCAATGAAAGCTAAAAGGAAAGTTACAGCACTACCACAATCCAACAATAGGCAAGGTTCACAGCCTACTTACAAACAACAATGCAACATTTAGGCTCGAGTATTGTAGGCCTAGTACATGATTAACCACGTCATTCTGTCTTTGCACAACAGTGCCTGACAACAACCCAACAACCCCTACAACCCTACAGTGTAACCCAAGGTCTAAACAGCCTCGGTTAATCACTTCAACAAGAAATAGTACTGTAAAAGAGGAACGAAACGTTAAGCGCATCGTCAAACTCAAATTATACAACAGTTCCGGCATTTCTGATTGGTTAAAAGGTGTATTCTAGCCTTGCTCATATAACCATTATAACTAACTATATTCTATGTGCTCAGATAACGTCATAGAAACATCTTTACTGTTCTATTTGAAGGATCACTGTGAATAATATGATATGAAGAAGTTCTAACCCTTCCCAGGACCTATCTCACAAAATGCACTTCACATCACAGCAAAAAAATAAATAAAGCTATGCTGACTTTACTTTGCTTGCGACATCACCATGATAGGTATGATTAGTGAACTGCACCAGCCCAGCGGACCCGTCTGATTGTAACAATGTTCCCAAATGTGGAGAGTCACGGGTGCATCTGTGATTCTCTTGTCACACTGAACTGCAATCAAGTGCAGTCACATCTGGCCAAGCTCTGTTGCTAGCAGGATACATCGTACCCCAGTGAGGGCAATTCCAGTCGTGGAGGCCTGCAAGTGTACAGTACGCAGGCATCAGTGACACATGATTACATTTCATTGTGATCCGAATTGAAGACGACGATGATTAGTTGATTGTTTAAATCAGGTTTAGTCGTGACTAGGACGAAGCAGCTCTAGAGGACCCGAGTTGGCCTACAGAGTTACTTACGATGTGTTTACAATCCTGCTTTATCGTGTGAACTAATGTGACTGTCGTCGCACAGTTGCTCTGGATAGGAGTCAGTTAAATGACTAAAATGAACATGTTACTTCCTGTCATGTCCTGCCATTATGTCTATTTGACAGCTGCAAAACTGTCATCACACCATAAAACAAGACAAAAACAACACTTTCCAGCTTTGGAATTAAGCCCTACGCATATGCTTTCCGGTGATTTTTAATGACTTCAACCGACCAAGAATAGCCATGTAAACAATGGAAGGAATACATTGAAATAACATTGGGTCTGGTCCCAGATACAAGCCTCTAATGTTGCCTTTCTTGTTGACGCTATGCTATGTCCACTTATTTGACAGTGGCGACTGAAAGGAATGCCAACATTCAAAACTATAATTAGGCCTAGGCTACAGTATAATGTTTACCACAATTTCACTGTTCCTGAACACTGGAATTGAAAGACTGCTGAGAGGTTCAGCCAGGTGTTGGTGAACACCAGCCAGTGGCTGGATCTACAGCCAATCTACAGAATCAGCCAGTGGCTAAATCTACAGCCTATTCTGTCTCCAAACCTGTCAAAATGAATGATTCATGTAAAGGCAACTGTGGCTTGTTCCTGGCACTTGAGTTATCCTGATTAAAGCAACATGGAAGGGAACCAATCTGGGGATCTTTCAAGACAGGGTGTACAGTACAGGGCGGGGCGATATAAAGAGGGACAGGACAGGATGCATTTTCAATAATGTTGACGTGTTAATCTGTCATAATCCTTCTGCCACCCCGAGAGTGGGTGTGATGTTACAGTTCAGCCTAGGGTCACACGTTTACAGACCATCGAGCTAGACTAGCAGGCAAGCCAGGTCCTGTACATGACACTCATATCACACTTGCGGAGCCACAGAGCTGCAATCCAAAACGGTGTAAACCACAGTCGTGGTCGTCCAGCTGCACTTCAAAAACAACATCCAAACCCCTCTACTGCACGCTAAACTAGGCCGATTCTGTCATAAACACACATGCATAGCAGCCACCGTAACGCTCGCCTTCAAACCTGCACACCTACATAGAGCTCTACACATCGCAACGATGGAGGTCATAATCATTTATATTGTCGGCAATTATATGCATATTTCGGATACTTTTCTACACATAATGCCTTGTGTTTCTCATGAGGAGAAACTAGCCTTGAGGGCCACGTCCCCTCTTTACTCTTCCAATGAGGATACATACAGTCATTTCACCAGGAGGTGAGTTGTTGTTGTTGTTGTTGTTGCTGTTGTTGTTGAGTTGTGGTTTATTTCATGCCTAGCCTTTCACAGGAAGGCTTCCTTTTGTTTTATGGATTTATGAGTCTGGTGCACCGGATTAATTAACTGATGTACCACTCCCTTTCATCAGGGTTTTATAGCCCTCTCTCTTTGAATGTATACCTGGTGAGTTGACAAGAAGGCCCTCGTAGTTAATGATCTTGTGTCAAAATGAAAGTAACGTCAGATGCACATGTCAGCATACTCGCCGGTTTCCTCAACATGAAATATTCTTGAAGAAAAGAAGGAGGAGACTTCTAGAAAGTGGGCTTTGCTTCCCCTTTCGTGACCACCTGAAGATGAAAGGATACGGTTTAATTTCCAACAATAAAGCTGTTCATGCCAGAGTAATGTATTTTAAATCACTCCCAGGCCTTCAGACCTTCCTAAGCCTGCTTTACAAGCAATACTAAATGATTAAAAAAACAACTAAATAATGAAGAGCTGTAAACAAACAACAGAATTGTACTGCTTTGCCACTCTCGTCCCACGAATCCCCTCTTTAACCACGGGATATTGATGATACATGGCATATTCATTCCATTCAAAACACAACATGAAAATGCAAAATTTCCCATGTCTGATGCTCTCTATCCGCCCATCTGACACATGATATAGATGTTCGTTATTATTGCTCTGCAAAGCCATAAATGAGGACAATTCACTGCAATGAAGTAGGCCAAAGTTAAGGCTAATGGAGACATTTTATTTCATTTTATTTTCAATGACAGGAAATAAAGATGGAAAATGTATCCATCATTATCCTAATTGTCTTGAATTGTAATTTAAATAAATAGTTGTGAAAATGGACAGAGGAGGAATTTCTCCAACTATGATGAAAGGCACTTGAGTCCGGTCTAAAAGCAGGTTTAAGTTTAGGCCTGTGAGAGTGTCCTCTGGAAGGGGCATGCCGCTTGCAAATGTTTGGGAGCAACTGGATTATCTAATAAGATGAGCCCCGGATGTATAATTAATAAGTCTATTACTGTAGTCGCAGGGGAAATGCAAGATCATTCAATCATTTATTTCGCACCTGTTTCTGAATTAACAAGAGACCAGTTTATGGTCATCCCTTTCTGAATTTTGGATGCAATCACCCCAACAAATCTACTAGGTCAATAATTAAGGAGGAAGTTGCAAGGAAGTTGTGGATTAAGGCTAACTGTGGGTTACAAACAAACAACACCCTGTAATAGGGCTGTCACGATTAGTCGACGTCGTCGACGTCATCGACTACGTCAATACGTCGGTTTGCGTAATATGCGTCGGTTAGTCGTAAATAAACAAAATGGCGTTTTTTTTTTTTTTTTTAAACCTTTATTTTACCAGGCGAGACAATTAAGTGTATGAGTGAAAAATGGATAGCTACTAGCTAATGTTACACAAGCAATGTAGCTCACCACAGTTCGTATGTCTTGTCTTCTGGTGTTAGTAACGTTAGCTATGTAGCTGGCTAGCTACGGTAGCCTATTGTCATTGTGGTGCTCGCACCTACTGTACGTTATCTAGCTCGTAGCTCGCATGCTACGTTAGCATCAATTTAGCTAATCATAACATAGCAGCGAGAGTAACGTTAGCTAGCTATGTAGCTACTAGCTAGCTATGTGTTGTGGTGATGGACAGACTTCTAAATGGCCATGTTGGCATTCAAGTTGGCTAAACATAGCAGTGAGGTGGAGACAAATACGTATTTTTTATGTATTTTTTTTCCCCGATCAGTACAAAAATTATCGTTAGACTTACTGATAAATTAGTCGTTAGACTAATCGACTAATCGATAAAATAATCGCTAGATTAATCGTTAGAAAAATAGTCGTTTGGGACAGCACTACCCTGTAACACACTAATACCCTCCCATGACCACGTCATGTTGCAGCAAAGCAGCAACATCACCAGTGTTTCCTCTACATGCATTTATTGGTGGCGGGCCGCCACGATGGAATTTCCTCCGCCACGAATTGATTCAGTCCACAAAAAAAAAAAAAAAAAAAAATCTGAACATTTTAGCTGATTAATATATATCTGATCCTAGATCAGCGCTATAATGGATGTTGACTAAAAGTGCACCTAAATCCACGCCCATCTCTCTCTAACCGCTGATCCAAAATCAGATTAATGACATTCAGTTGACGACGTGACACAAGGGCTCCTGATTGGTCTAAATGTGAACTGTGGTATTATTGTTATTGTGTACAGGCCACCGTAGTGACATCCATCAATGTTGATGTTGATTCCATCAACATCGCTAAAGGGAAAATCCAGGTTTAGTCTGATAAATCTCGCGAGAGTTCTTACAAATATCCAGGCATATTCTGATAGGTCTCGCGAGAGTTATCAAAAATAAGCCAGGATTTTCCTTTAGCGACGTTGATGGAATACCCCCCAGGTCAGGTGGGCAGGTTACGACGAGACAACAAGAGACCGGTATTGTAGAGCTTACAGAGCGAGTTAAAATAAAGACACTTACATTGAAATACAGAAGGACTCACGTGTATGTTTAATAGAATAACACGACATGGTGTCAGAAGTCCTGTAAATGAGTGTTAAGAGTTAGATCGGCCGACAAGTGTCATTTGAGCTCGTGACGGTGAGAAGGGAGAAGAAAAGATGGATGCTAATGCTAACGCGGGAGCAGCTGCAGTCCAGAGAACGGCGCCAGTTTCAAGTGCTACGTTAGCAGACATTAGCAAGTCAAAAAACGATTCTTATGTGCCGTCACTTTAGCAACAACACAGTATTGTCAAGGGGAAAAGAAGGGGAGACGATTTTTTTATTGACAACGGAATTACATGCTGGAAAAACATGCAGCTAAAATTCAGGGAACATTTGGACAATAAGAGATGATCTTTGTGTGTGTGTATGTGACTGTCAGTCACAAGTTTATATTCTGTATATTCATTATTTTATTTTTTTGGCCATCCTCTAGTTTTGGCTGTGATTAGAAAAGAAAAAAAAAAAAAAAAAAAAAAACGTTGTTTTGAGCGCGCGTGCGCGTTTCATGCGCGTGCACGCGGCACCATTGTACAAATTCCTGGAGGAAACACTGATCACTGTTGCAACAATGGTTATCTCTGCTCCATGTATCTCTCAGTGTATGCTCCACAGAGTTGAAATGTCAGTCAACTTAAAACAGATGGTCATAAAAAGTGTTTTTTGCCCATAATAAAGGTGCCAGGACCTTTTGAGTCATGAATGAGAACCTGGTGGGATTGTCTCTCCTGGGGTGCACCCATCCGGTCTCAGGCATGATGTCATCCCTCAGAATCTTGAAACGTCATGTGATAGAATGTCACCTTGGCCTGCCTCATTGTCCCAGGAGGGCTTTCAGCATCTACCAACCAAGTGTGACTCCTGAGTCCTGACAGGCTTGTTGCCACCAATTTAACAAACAAACAACACTTACGTGCAAGTGGATATGACATAACTCACTTTGGAACCCGCCTGTGCCACTACACCAATTCCAACGGGAAGATAATAGGCCTAATAGTGTTATAAAATGCAACATACACAGAGGGTTTCAATATTATCTCATTCCCTTTACACTGTTATCCCTGGTTGAGAGACAATATGCTAAACCTAGTCTGATTTTCAAGACGATATTTCCACTTCGACATATAAAAATGTATAATTTGTGGACGCTCTCTTGATGTGTGCCACAATGCGCCCGTACCCAGACCAAAAATAATCACAACTCCTGTGGTCACTACATGTCCAGCAATCTGATGAAGTCACCAAATCGCTTCCATCAGCTCTGACCAAGCATTGTGGGAGGTCACAGCTCTCAGGGGGGTCAGCCAGTCAGGAGGAATGTAGTGCACCCTCATGAAGGTCCACCTACCAAAGCCTGACTGAGGAATCTGAACACTTACAGGGGTGTCCATTTTGAAAAAGAGAGCACATTGGTGTGTGCCATTATAGCTGAATGAGAAGCAGAAGACAACACATTTTAACGACATAAATGTCTTAATTATGCATTATGCTAACAATCTAATAACAATGTAATAATGAATAACTACAAAAAGAACAGATTCCTGTAGCTTTTGGGATACTGCCCTTCGATAATGCTGCCTACTCACACTGACAAAGTTCTGCTCACATACAGAACAGGAGAAAAGGGGAAACTTTTACTGCCAAAAAGTTATGTCAGACATACCAAGCAGAATCAAGAAGCATTTTACTTGACCCAAGACTATAAGTACCTAAAGGACCTCCCTCTAGTAGCCTATAGATGACATGGAGCCAGACAGGACTGTTGGTCACTGGTCCTGAACACTGCAGGTCCGATGGCCAGACAGACTATACAAAACATGTAGCCTATGTTGTAATTCTGTGGGCCTAGGTAGCTAAATGAATTGGAATGGTATGCCTGCATTCTACAGAATCCTTGAAATTACTCCAAAAGTGCTGGAAAGAGCCCTCCTGGGGATATTTTCCGGTGGATTATGAATTAGCCTACCAGTCAAAGAGAGCAAATAAAGCAGCCCTGCAATTTGTCAAATCACAAATCAGCTATTCAAACCCCTATTTGGAAGGAGCAACACACATTTGGAATTGAATTCTTGCCATATGCGCGCGACCTTCCAGTTATAACGACGTAATTATTTCCATTTCCCAGCCGGTAAACATGCGTGAATAAAATAAATAAATGAGTTTGCCTTGCAAAAAGCCATATCCTGGTTAAGATGCGACATATAACTATTGCTTCTCATATGTTTGAACATTGTAAAATGTCCTTTAGATTCCGATTCGAGTGCGACAATACATGTAACCCGACAAACCCATAGTTGCGTGTGTCTGTAAAGGTAACTGCATCATCACCACCAAAGCCGGGCCACAAACACATCGCAAATAATAATAACATACTTTATGCATATACCGATACATGGCTTTAGGGTATTAGAATCGCATGATTGGAAGGCATCCCATCGATGCTAAATCATCATGATCATCAGAAAACATTTGGATGTCAAGGTCCATAATCATTCATACGACATACGCAATAAATACAGCTGTTTCATGGTTACAGTCACAATCAATGATAGCAGGATCTGTTGAAATTGCATGAATACTATGGTAATAATGTTGCCTGAAATGATATGTGTGATGCTGATGCGTCTTGAGCAGAGACCCTCCAGTGACCCAATTAGCTAGCAACAAGCTAGGCGATGGATCATGGATGCAAGAAGAAACAATGATGGAGACACACAGATGATTCGAGGCTACTGCTACCTTTGGAAACAGGCGAGTTGGGACACCGCTCAGGTGAGCTCTTGGTGTCCGGCGGCGAACGTCTCTGCCTCGGGACCAGTTTGCCCTCCGAGCCGGTTCCACCTGGGTTCGCAAGCTGCGTAGGGCTAACCGGACTGGAGCCCTGCTGCTGGGACGTCGTCAGTCCTGCGTTGCTCCCGACTGAGAAGGAGGAGGAGGAAGAGGAGGAAGAGCGGGTTGGGCTGTGTTGATTTCCGCGCAGGAGCTGGTAGTACGGCACCGTGGCACGGATAGGCTGCGACCGGACCGCGGTGCTGTTGTTGCTGCTGCAGGACGAGCCTGGGAGGATGGGGGAGCTGCTGCCCTCGCTGCTGCGTTTCACTCGCTGTTGTTGGGTTGAGTTTGTTGCTGATGCTGACATGATTGCCACTTCAACTGTGCAACTCTTCCAAGTTGAAAGACTTGAAAGACAGACAGAATAACTTATTTACAAAAGAAATACAAATCCAGGGCTTGCTACGGCTCAACTTTTCACTGTAAATATTGTTCTTTGGCTTGCAAAATGTATTTTGAGTTGACAAAGTCATGAAACAGGCTATTCTTCGACAAAGGCAGCTCGTTTTTTTTTTTACAGGTCCAATTTAGATCATTGGCTGGCTGTCTTATCTTATTGACCAGGCTTTACTGGCTACATTTTGGCTACTCAGGCTAAATGGCCCATTTCAAAACTCTTCAAACACGTCTGCATTGACGTCAATGTGGGAAAAACTATTACTTACATATCTCAAAGTCGATCTAAAACTATTCCTTTAACTCTGAAGTTTAACATAATATGTTGTCATAACATGCTGTTGTCGCTCTGTCGTCTGTCTCGCAACCCCTGCCTCCCCAAGTGCGATGCTCCTCCTGCCTCGGCACGACGACTGGCTGACAGAGAGGGGCGGGATAACATCACTTACTGTAAACCTCAGATTGGTTAATGCAGCACACAACCATTGGCCACACTGTAAGCATTCGCCAATAGATTAATTGAGGTTTGTTGGAGATTGAGCGTATGCTGCTTTCGTGCAACCGATTGGTTGAGGGGTTAAATTAAAGGGAAATGGGCGGTGCATGAGGGGTTCCGGACACTCTCGTGCATTACATTGGTACAATGTCCTCTGTGATTCTATAAAAGGCAGTAAATAAACATTCCATATTCCAGATTCGTCTTGTTAATAATAATAATAATAATAATAATAATACCGTTTTTTACGGTCGCTAAGTCACAGTGTTCAATACTGAAGCCACAGTTTCACAACTCTTCATACAGTCTGCATTAGTAACACTCATGTTGGCCAATGACTTCATTCATGTCTCAAAAGAAGCTCGTTCAACCACACACTGGCAACAATGTTCACTCAGAAGCATGTGTTATTCATAACATTCTGACTTACAAAACACTAACAACAGGGAGCATTACAGTTTGAATGATTTTCACAAGAATGAATATTTCATTATAAAAATGGTTTGATTTATAGTAATCATAGACAGAATAGTTGACTGTACAACTGTAAAGTATTAGGCAACAAGAATGAATCAGAAATGCCGCAACTTGCTTCTATCCTTTATTCTATCTTTTGCATCTATCCTTTATGTTTCATCCTTTTTTTTCAGTATCTTTGCAGAAAGTAAGTTACGGTACATTTACTTCAAAGTACACTACATTTACTTGTGTAAAATGAAAAGTGAAAAATAAAGTGGAAGATGCAAAGTTCAAATAAAAAAGAAAAACAGAAATTCCAGGGCTACAATACAATAGGAATCACACCAAAAATGTCTCACTCCTGAGGGTTTTGGTCCACCCTCTGGTCTGCATCTGGTCACATCTAATGTCTTCCCTGGCAATGCATCTAGTCTATTTCATTTCATTGTATATATTCTGCTAATATTTTCTAGACATTTCAATATGATTACTGCAAATAGTGAAAATACCACCGCTCATACGTTATCAGACTTTGCTGAGGTGCTGGAACTGAAGAGTATCAATAGAGTGCAAAATAACAGCATCTGCACACTCAAACACTGTGCAAAAAAACAGTTTATTGCGAGCTTTCTGTCATATATGATAGGAATATGATTACTGCAAAATTGCACCAAATAATTCAGTTTTGAACGTGTTCTTCACAGTTTTGAACACAGTGGTTTAACAATGAAAAAATGTGTTGCAAATACATAGTATTTTGCAAGTGGGGGAGTTTGAATGAGAGAAGTGTTATGGATTTTGGAGAACGTAGTCATTGAATGCATTCTGTATGAAAGCAATGCACAAATCACAGAGAAAGAGTCACGTTTTGTTCACATGGGTTTCTGCTCTGCTGACTGTATGAAGAGTTGTGAAACTGTGGTTTCAGTATTGAACACTGTGACTTAGCGACCGTAAAAAACTGTAATAATAATAATAATAAATAAACCTACAATTATCATAATTTGCAATAAATTGTCTTTATTTCATTTTTTGGTAATATATATTCTTTTATACAAATCGTAACAAGTTGTTTAACAACACAACTGTTAAAACTGTTCAAATGGACAACTTAGAAAGCATTAAAGCAAACAGAAGTAAAGGTGTTGGACAGAAAGGGGTTGAATAGTGTTCACAATTAGGGTGTGTAAACTTGGCAGATACAGCATGTACTAGCTTAGAAAATGTTTTCTTTTAAAGTGTCATTCAAAGTTCTTCAAGAGTGCAAAGGCACAACAGCATGTTCTGAGGTTTAACGGATGCAGTGTAGCAACATCCTCTGACACTTGTAGGATCTGCACACTAATTTGCAAATACAGTACTTGGTACATGATATGATAAAATGTGCAAATCGTTGGCAGGGTACAAGCATTATGAAAACAGAGGCAGATAAGTAGGGTAGATACAACAAATGTGTCCTCAAATCCTCAATGAAATAACAACAGATATTCCTACAGTATGTATATCATGTACTAAATACACATACAGCAGCACTACTCATGCTCTCAAAAGTCAGAAACATCTTATTACCTGTAAATGCACAACATGCACAACCACCACATATAGTAAAAACACACCATACACCCCAAAAAGAGATATCCATGTAAAGTTGTAAACCAAGCAAACTTAAAACTTAAATCCACAAAATAAACCAAATGAGTGTGCCCAGGACAGGTCAAACAAAACAACAACATGCAAAGTCAGTGATTGAATAACACCAAGAGGAAGAGGGGTGGTGGGGAAATCCACAGTATTGGTTGACAAAGACAGAAAAGCATTTGCTTGCCAGCTCAGCTGCTGAAGATTGTCCAGTGGGTCAAATCAAACATTGCATTATGCACTTTGTATGCAGTAGGTGATTTCACATTATGTCGAATACCACAATACACGGACAGTTCCAGTGCAAACTTAAGCCATCTTTTCAGATTCTTGGGTTGTTGCCTGAATCACATCAACATCAACAACTCACAATCATTTGTTTACTTAAAATTATCGGACAATTGAAAATGTTGAACTGTTTATAATTTGGCTTCTTCTGCCTAAACAAAGTAAACGGATGTACACATTTCTCACAAATGTACAATACTTGACAATAGTATCAGGATAGCTGACAAATAACATCATCCTGGCAACATTATCAAATCTCAAACTGTCCTATGAAGATGTGGAAAACTAAGAAAAAAGTTTAATAAATAATAATAAATACTATGGGGATAGTTACAACAGAAGGTGATGCATCATAGTAGATGATTCAAAGAGGAAGGCCATATTATGGTCCGAATTTTGATCTTATGATAAATGTAGATGAGGGGATACATTTTGAAGACTTTAAATACATCGGTGATAAGAAATCCTGGCAGTACAGCCAGTCAGACGAAATGCTTAGGCTAAACCCATTTTATTTGTTAATGTCTTGGTAAAGAATTGTTAACAAGATGGCTAGGGTGGAAAAGGTAACCAGATAAAGAAGATAGTAATTAAACTCTAAATTGATTTTGAAATCAGTCACGTCTGTGCTCAAAAGTGCAAACCCAAAGGTCAATCACAGACTCTTTATAAAAATAACCTCTGCTAAGTTAACGGATGCATAATCAAAAGGCATAATCATCTGACATGAAAACAGCACTCTGACACACACAGTGGACACATTCTCACAACACTTTACCGATGCTACAAGTGCTTCAACTTCCTGAACTATTCATAGTCCACCTCCACCATCTTAATGATGGTACTCTGTGTACCTACAGTAAAGTGTGATTGTGTGCATCACTGCCAGGTGCGGGTGCTGTGAACTCCCACATGACCTGCACATGGTTTCTCGGCTGATCATAAACCTGCTTATCATTAACTACTACAGTCATTATTTCCCAGAGCCCAATGAAACAGAACAGTATTGAGTGGCAACCCGCCCGGCACAGGATGGGGTTGATGGGGTCCGGTGCTGACAGGCTGCTAGTGAGGGGGGCCTGCGGTGCCACTGGGGGGGGCCGACAGGCAGGAGAGAGGACAGGAGGCTACAGGTTACAGAGCACAGAGTTCTCCAGGGTGAAGTCGTAGTTGAAGTTGGCCAGGTTGTCGTTGATGTCCCTGGACAGGATCAGGTCAGGGAGGAGGGAGAAGCCTGCTTGTACGGCCAGGACGTGGGGAGCCAGGGTGAAGGGGACGTCTCCGAGGAGCTCCGGGAGAGACGGAGCAGCCTCCACGGCCACGGGCACTGGTGAAGGCATCATGGCAGGGGGACCCGGGGAGGGCTGGGACCCCTCAGAAGGGCGGACCGGGGGCACATAGGAGGACGACTGGGGAGAAGAGAAAGAGAGAGAGAGAGAGAGACAGTGAATTTCCTGTTTCAACATGTGCATTTTCTTCTTTCAGCAGGCCGACTCGTGAGCTTTCATCCACAGCCAATACATGACCACTCCCTTTCCCCTAGTCATTGTTATGGTCTGATTCACTATACCAGGTCACACAACAAAGCACACCAATCATGATATGGGAGAGGCTCATAGAGAGATCATTTGGTCCTCACCTAAAGGCCAGTGTCATTCATGACACTTAGTATCAAATGTTTTATTTTTTATTATCTCATTCATGAACAATGACATTGGGTTTACGGTACGTGTTAGCAACGACGCCTCAGAGGCTGTAATCGAATCACTAGCCACTCGCTTGTGCTAATGATCACTGTCGATATGGACTTTGTTGACTGTGTTTCTGGTGTAAAATCTAATAAAGCTAGTTGATCCACAGAGAGTGGGAGGCGAGGGGGTGTGTGGGGGTGTGTGTCGGGGGGGTAGGTTGCAGCTAAAACACTTAATACAGAAAAGGTTAGTACTCGCACGATTGCTTTTATTTCTGCTTCATTAGCAGCAGTCATGAATACTATGCCGAAATAATAACAGAATCGTGAGTGGCTAGCCTACGCCTTGTTTGGTTTGTACTGTGTGTGTGTCGTGTCACGACGGTGGCTACAGCAACCAAAGAACGCCTTCTTCTACATTTCGGGAAATAACGGTTTCTCACGGTGGGTTTGGTTGCAGCTGAAACACAACCATGGTCTAAGACACAGTTTCGCACGGCGTCATGATGGCGCAGATGAGACGAGGTCTTAGTGCACAAGCTGCCGCAGGCTCAGCTATGCAACATCCTAAGGAAGGAAGTCACAAGGGAGCTGCTGTCTCTGACTGTAACATTAGCAGCTGATGTACACGTACCGTTAAACATAACCAGGCAGCACTCAGCAACAGGCAAATGTGCTGGGAGAGAAGGAAAGTTCACTCTTAAATAATTTGTAATCAATTCATCAATAATTTATTTTCGTAAAACAGTTGGTGATTAAGCACATGCTGACTTTCACTCCGGCCCCATACACCAAGACACTTTTTGTTATTTGACATTTAAACAAAAAAAAGTGAACTATCCCTTTAAGGCCACATATGACTAGTGTGGTCGTTGTGCAGTACAAGGCAGACTATAATACTGTAATGTCACTGGTTTCAGGTAAAGGATAGAATGGTACACCTACACAATGGATGTTTGTGAAAATGATGTTTTTCTGTGCTGTATCTTGGATGCTACCGATCTCACCAAACACTATCTTGCAAGTTTAGGTTGTGACCTTACTCCATACCCCCTAGACAATGCAAATAACTCAACTGTGTTCCCAATTAAACATGTGACATTCTTTTATCCATCAAAGGCCTACCATGTTTACTCTACAATTGACTTTTTCCAGTCAATGTGATTTGGTGTACATATAAACTTCATGCAGAGTAGCAAATTGGTGACTCTGCCGTGCTTTAGCATGTAATTAAGGTCGAATGTGAGCCTAAATGTAGAGAAGATGTTGTTCCAGGAAATGGCTATTCCTCTGCAATTAAGAGGCAGAGCATTCCTAACGGATTCAACCACAGAGAGATCCTTAAATGACTCTGTGACGCCTGTAGCATCATAACTAGTCCTGACACACACTGTAGCATCATAACTAGTCCTCTCACACACACGGTAGCATCATAACTAGTCCTGACACACACTGTAGCATCATAACTAGTCCTGACACACACTGTAGCATCATAACTAGTCCTGACACACACTGTAGCATCATAACTAGTCCTGACACACACTGTAGCATCATAACTAGTCCTCCTGACACACACTGTAGCATCATAACTAGTCCTCCTGACACACACTGTAGCATCATAACTAGTCCTGACACACACTGTAGCATCATAACTAGTCCTCCTGACACACACTGTAGCATCATAACTAGTCCTCCTGACACACACTGTAGCATCATAACTAGTCCTCTCACACACACGGTAGCATCATAACTAGTCCTGACACACACTGTAGCATCATAACTAGTCCTGACACACACTGTAGCATCATAACTAGTCCTCCTGACACACACTGTAGCATCATAACTAGTCCTGACACACACTGTAGCATCATAACTAGTCCTGACACACACTGTAGCATCATAACTAGTCCTGACACACACTGTAGCATCATAACTAGTCCTGACACACACTGT
This sequence comes from Nansenia antarctica, assembly GCF_963989245.1. Classification (NCBI taxonomy): domain Eukaryota; kingdom Metazoa; phylum Chordata; class Actinopteri; order Argentiniformes; family Microstomatidae; genus Nansenia; species Nansenia antarctica. The sequence continues at coordinate 48,637,180 of NC_137688.1, read as the reverse complement.
AGCATCATAACTAGTCCTGACACACACTGTAGCATCATAACTAGTCCTCCTGACACACACTGTAGCATCATAACTAGGTCTCTCTAAGACCATAGTAAAATAACTGTTGTATAAATAAATGGTGGTATAAAACGGGATTTGATATTTGATATGCGATCAAATGAGCTAAAACTGCGTTCCAAGCCATGCATTAACCTCTGACAATCACACAGCCACCTGCATTCTTCCTGTGCACTGGATATTCACCCTGTCACGCATCAATGCTTACTTATTACCTATTTATGAACACGTTAGCCTATTGCTTTTAGAAATGACCAATGTTTGTTTATTTTACATCCACTCCTACAAGTCAGAATTCTACATAATCCCATGTGCCTGTATTCCATGTTATTCCAAGTAATTACCCGGTAAAGCTGAAGTACTGTTTTTCATCGCCTCTGCAATGTGAAATGTTACCCGTCTTGATATTCCGTTGCCTTCTAGCCCAACAGCCGCTCATTTGCATAAGCCAACATAAGGCTGAATGTGTGAAGCAGCAGGTGCAGGGTCTATATGTTGGTAGATGGTCTGGATGTTGCTGCTTCACAGCACTTCCTGTTGCCCTGTTTCAACAGCATGTGAGGGCAACGCAGGGCCCACAGCAGAGCTCACTCACTGTGCACCAAGCCGCAGTGCCATGTCCACATATGGAGCTCTCTCACACTCACACACACTCACACACACACACACACACACACACACACACGTCATTTTTACACAGTCCGTGATTAAACCCAACTAATTAACACAGACGGGCCCCCACTATAATCCGTATTAAATAGAAAATGTGACTAGGAAACAACAACAATAGCGCTTTTCTAAAGCACCATATGGTCCGGGCCCAGTGTTGCAGGCGGCGTGGCGAATGGCAGTGGCATGTGTTGGCCCGCGGGCACCGAGCCCCACCACCCGGCACCTGTCAACAGCACAGCAGCACAGACTGTAGGCCTGTCCAGGATGGGCCAGGAGTGCTTGAGAGAACGCCCTCCGACCTCCTCCCCGGCGCGGAGCTGCTAAGCTCTTGAACAGTTGTGTTTCCTAGAACTGTCTCCAACATACTCTGCATACTGTATGGGGGAAAAGAACATTCAAGGCCATATCGCATGAGTTACGACCCCCCGATATGCTTTCTGGGAACTGTGTTGGTTCGACCTTTTGTTCTTGTTCATTTCAGAGTGGTTTCCATTATTGTTGTCGTTTCGTGGTTTCGTCCGCTCTGTCTGTAAGCCCCCCCCGCTGGTCGTAAAATAATCACCTTTGATGGTAGCACAATGACGTTCGTTGACGGTTGGCCGATGTTCATGGATTGTACTTTCTGCCTTTGTTCGTCCACGGTTTCTCCTGGAGAGACAATAAGACAATGGTTAAAGATGCTGTCATGGTACATCGCTTATGTTTCCCTCTAGAAAACATGTGCAACGTATAGTTATGGCCTTTATGTTATATGTTTTCTCTGTGCCCCTCGCCCCCTTCATAACAAAAGCCTTAAGACTAATTGTTTTGTTTTGTTTTGTTTTCTCCTCACGACAAACCAGGTCAATTGGGTGGATTATCTGTGCTTAACAAGTGGTTTCTGATCACATTAATGGATTAGTAAAGCATTAAGCCTCTTGGAACATAGTAACACACTTTGTAGAGCAGTAAACCATGCCTTGGGCTCACTCTCAGCCCTTGTGCGTGTCCCCATTCCTGTTGCGTCATGTAATGTGAGGGGACAACTAGGCTTATTCATTGCATTGTCCAAATCTTGAAGAATCTTGAGGTTAAGTCCTATGAATGATGTAGTAGGTTAATAGGAAAGAGATGCAACTTAGCTAACGTTGTGGCTATGCATACAGGAAATACTTACTACATACTTACTATTGTACATTTCTCTTTCTCTCACACTGACGCACTCGCACTCGCACTCGCACACTCACACACACACACACACACACACACACACGCACACACACTCACACAGTGTGAAACTGTTCTCCTCTGAGGCCTAGGCTGCAGCCCTCCTCCCTCCCTCCCCTCCCCTCCCCTCCCCTCCCCTCCTCTCCCTCTCTCTTTACTCCCTGGCTGAACTCACTTATCAGTATGGAGTCATTCTCACTGATCTCACTGGCTGGACTGCCTTTGATCTGGATTCAGTACGTCTCCACAGATGACCCTCCATCGGGGGGATTGAGCTCCATGAAGAGTGAACTAAGGCACCCTGAGAAACAGGAAGGTTCTCCTACTCTGCACAGGAAGCATCACTATGTGATCTATGAGCTCACTCTGGCGCAAACACATCTTGTACAGTCCCCTGACTCCCCTCAGCTGCAGAAGAAGAGTCACCTCACATCCAGACGTCCCTTCTCAGCTATGGTGTTCATTTCTTGACATTAATCCATTATTACGTAGGCCTGTTTATTAGGATTTCCATGCTTCAATAACAGTGTTTTTTTCCATTGCAATACATACAAAAGGTGCATTCACTGCCTTGAATATACAGCTCAGATTCCTTCCTTCATAAAGAAACAGAACAAAAATAGAACTTCCCACAATTTCCTGATGCGATTTTTAGGCCTACGTTACGATCAACATCCGCGAGTGAATTCTTGGCACACTGGCCGTAGCTCCTCACAAACAAGAGCACATATTCCACAGCGAGCTGGGCGCGTTTCCCCAGGACAAGGGCATCTCTGCAGCGCAAATAAATAATGCAATGTAAAGTAAGCCTATTCTCTACCCGCTTTACATGCAGTCAGAATATTCTGCATGGCCTTGTCTTTGAGCTCAGTGAAACACAGGGCAAATCTGTTCCATAGCTTTCGTTTTATCCTTCCCCTAAATTCACTAAATCCTTCAGGAGCAGGAAGATAACCTAGCACGGAAACATAAGCACAACCTATGCTTCAGGGTGTTACTGGACAGGCCATTAATGCTTCGTAAGTTGACTAATACTAAGTAAAGTCACTTATAGTAAGCTCTAATACTTCACCAAGGCTACATATTTTCACATCGACCCTGCGAAAGACTTCCTCTTTCGTCGGGTTGGATGACTGCCAATGGAAACTGGCAAACTTCTTTTTTTTACTATAACAGACTAACTGTTTTTTCTAAACAGAGTCGGGTCAGGAGAGTGTTCTGAAGAGGTTGGTTCTGGCTTGGATCATGCGCTTGATCAACTTCACACAACCAAGGAGGAATGAGAAAAGGTAAGTTAGAGACTAGGCTAAGTCCTGGAGGACTCTGTTATCCTGCGTAAGCTGCCCTGTGAACCTTGTCAATGACATTAGGTTATGTCACGTTACGTGCTTGAGTGTCAGTATCTGGCAGGCAGGCTACTACTACTACTACTACTACTACTACTACTAAAGCTCAGCAGGATAGTGTAGGATAAAACAGTCCACTAATGCTGTGTAATGCTTGACACAGGGTGTTAGCCTTTGGGTTGCTTTTCTGTGGGGGAGGGGGTGGAGGTGGGTAGGGTTCAAGTAAGAAGCATTCTGCCTGACACCGAGATATTTATGCAACATGGAAGTCATTAGTCATGATCCTCTGGGACTCATGTAGGGAGAGAGTTGCATGCAAGCAACACTCCCACCACCAAGACTAGAACCTTCTTAACCATGTACAGTTAGCCCTGGGTCTATCCATAGAGGACGCGTCATTTTTAAGTGCTGTCAAAAATGATTGTAAAGAGCTCGAGCTGTGCAAACACTGCAATCGTCGCAAACTGCAAGGCTACCTGGCACAATGGTTTCCAACAAGCAGCGGATGAGGACAAAGGTCCAAAATGAACGTGCGTAGGTGTGTGTACAGCACAGTGTTGGAAGTCATCGAATCCATGCGAGTCAGGGAGGCTCCGTGGCGCTGGAGAGAGAGACTGTAGCGAGTAGACTGTAGCGAGTAGACTGTAGCGAGTAGACTGTAGCGAGTAGACTGTAGCAAGTAGACTGTAGCGAGTAGACTGTAGCATGTAGCTAGCGTGGCCGTTCAGACACAAGCAAGGCCTTTGTCTGACAGGAGAGTTTAAGGGCCTGTGAGAGCCATGAAACCCCCAGAAGAGCCACAGCTGCTCATGACTTCAGCAGCCTAGTCACCGAGAGCATCAGCTGCAGATACAGTACAGAGCCCTCAAATCCTGCCTTTGAGGGACTTCGACAAGGCTCTCATTTTCGTCTGACTCGCGTCGGACCGTCACAGAGATAACTCAGAGGTTTATTCCCTCCGTAACTGATTTTTAAATGACCGCATGGAGAAGGGGGGAAACATATGACTTGCAGAAACGTGACTAGGCCTCTTCAAGCAGATGTTACAAATGAAGCTTTAAACAGGAGATTCATGTGATGTGTAGCCTCCAGATAGGGTCAAAAGAGAGACTTCACTGTAATAACTAATAAGCTTGGCCTTCGCAAAACTCCAGCAGTACAACGTGTGCATAATAAGCTCACAGCAGACTCTCCCTTACCCCCTGACAAATGTGATCCACTCCTCCATCTAGTGTCAGAGAGTACACTCGGCAGGTTGTTTTTCTCCAGGGCTTCTCTTCTCTTCTCTTCTCTCCCCTGGAGGATTTCTCTCTGCCTGGGTATGGAGGGAGGAGAGGAGGGTCATGGAGGGGCTGGTTGCCAGCCTCCCCCACCCTGCTGGGATTTTCCGCTGGCGGGCTCCCACAGCCCCAGCCCCCGGCCCCAGCCTGGCCCTGACCTAGGCCGACCCTCTCTCACTCTGGCCCTACTCTCAGGAGGGTGCTGGGCCAATGGAGGTGGAGGGGCCATCCCATCTGCCAGACGGACCCTGGGCCCACTTTACAAGCTCAACTTTGCAAGCACATCTGCTTCATTTGGTTGGAAGCCACTGGTAGCAGGAATGTGTGTTAGGTGGAACGGAAAGAGGCAAGACGTGGAGGAGTGACTGGCAGATTTTGGGAAACCCTTTTAGCACTTGTGTGCAATTCCATTTGAATACCAGTCGATCCTGGAAACGCATTTTAAATGCATTGTAAATTATTAACTTCAATAAATGTTATCCCAAAGCATATGTCCAAACTAGGTCTTATCAGACTCAGAATTCTTTTTATTGCCAAGTATATTCGCACGTACAGGAAATTGACTTGACGTGGTCGGTGCATAGGACATAAAGATAAAAACAACAATACAATAAAAAAACAACAGTGAGTAATCCGAGTGGAATCGCAATAAATGGAATTAAAAGACAAAAACAGACAAACAATTATGCACCAACACAACGAGGCGACCTTAATAGTCATCTTAGACTGGACTTGAAATAGAACTGACCCCAACAATGGCTGAAGCATAGAGAGGGATTCAGCCCTCAGTAACCACCTCTACCAACCATCTACTACAGTATGACATGACTGTAAACCTATTCAACCTACTCATTCTGTTTTTGGTGGAGGAGGATGACTCCTCATTATTCTGTTTTTGGTGGGGGCGACTCTGGTTCCCAACAGCCATGCGAGGCCTTCCCCCAGCATGGTGTCGACGGGTTCTTTTGATCAGAAAAGGTGATTAAATAGTGCTCAGTGGGTTTGCGCTGAATGTCTGTAAGCTCAGTCAGCCTCCTTGATCTGGGAGGAAAAATGCTGGCTCTGTGACGTGCTCTCCACTGCCAAGACAAACATACAACCCCTGACCATCTGTGTCTGCTCCACCAGAAGCGCTCCCAGTTAAAGCCACAGGATAAAAAGCTAATTATACTGCACTTTACTGGGAGAGGAAGGGGGCGAATTCCCAGACCTACAATAACATTTTCATTATTTGAGTTTAGACCTTTCAGTGATTCCAACAGACAAGGTTGTGTTGGGCATTCAGAATAGGCAGGATTTCATTTAGAGCATGTACTGATAAACAGGGCCCTTAGTCATCAAATAGTTTGGAGCACATAAAAAAAGTATCATGTTTATTATGTAGTAGCTTATATATACGTGAGGCTAGTCATGCCCATGGTCACATGAACTGCATTCAAGATTGGAACAAGATTGGTTACAACGGTTTTATTGTGCAAGACCTTACTTTCATTTCCATTTTTAACCAGCTGTCAAAGATGTGTGCCAGGCAGTAACAGACGTTTTACTAGTGCAACATTTGAAATGACAAAACATTTCAAAGAACTTCAAAACAGTTTGAAGCTTTTCATTGTTACTTCCTGTAACCGAGTAGAAGTTAAGGATGTAACCTAATCTTGGTGGTAACAAATGGGAAATAGAAAAGTTTCAGTTCTTCCAGGCTATTAAACAAATGTGTATATTGACTTGAAGCCCTGTCAGGTCCCGTAGCTCTGGACATGAAAAGAGCATGTGTGACTCTATCCGCAGGATAACCCCCACCACATTATTATCTGTGATATCACCAGGTAATCAAGAAAACCTAGGAGTCATAGTTGACACAGTTGTTTTTATACCATGCAATTTAGTTAGGGTGTATTGTATTTTCACATTTAGGAAGTTTAATTGTATATTGTACTATATAACATTGTTGAGGCCCTGTGTGAACCAAGCATCTCACTGCAGAGTAGGCTAGGTGACAATTAACTAAACTGGTTTAGATCCCTACCTACAGGACAGAAGCTACTATGTCTCCATTGGCAACTTTGTATCTGACCAAATTAAAATGACATGTGGGGTTCCCCAAGGGTCAATCCTTGGCCCCCTTCTATTCAATCTCTACATGCTTCCATTGGGACACATCATAAAAAAGAACAAAATTGCCTACCACAACTATGCGGATGACACTCAAATCTACGGTACATAGCCCTCTCACCGAACGACTATAGTCCCATTGACAATCTCTGTAATTGCATTAAGCAAATAAACGCCTGGATGACACAAAACTTTCTCCAACTAAACAAGGACAAAACAGAGATAATTGTATTCGGTGCACCTGACAAAAGATCGAAATTCAGTGCAAAACTTGATTCTCTCTCTCTTCAAACTAAAAAACAGGTCAGAAATCTTGGTGTAATTCTAGACTCCGATCTAAACTTCAACAGCCACATAAACTCGATAACTAAATCAGCCTACTATCACCTGAAAAACATAACAAGAATGAGAGGTTTCATGTCCAAGCAAGACCTTGAAAAACTCATCCATGCATTTGTTTCGAGTAGACTTGATTATTGTAATGGTCTACTAACAGGCCTATCTAAAGGAGCTGTTCGTAAGGTAGTGGTGGTCTAGTGGATAGTGAGTTGGACTTGGGATCGGAAGGTTGTGAGTTCAAATCCCGCCTGAAGCCACACCACTACTAGTGTGCCCTTGGGTAAGGCACTTAGCCCTCAGTTACTCCAGGGGGAATGTCCCTGTAATTCGTAATTGTAAGTCGCTTTGGATAAAAGCGTCTGCTAAATGGCAAAAGTAAAAATTAATTAATTAAAAAATTAATAAATTGCAGCTCATCCAAAATGCCGCTGCTAGGGTCCTAACAAAGAAATTTTAACACATTACACCTGAGATCCCTGCACTGGCTACCAGTCTCTCAGAGAATTGAATTCAAAATCCTCCTAATTACATACAAATCACAAAATGGTCATGGACCAAAATACATATCAGATCTCCTCCCACCCTATATTCCCGCAAGGTCCCTAAGGTCAGCTGAGACAAATCAGCTAATAATTCCAAGAGTAAAAACAAAACACGGTGCAGCAGCTTTCAGTCACGCTGCTGCATGCTCCTGGAACAAACTCCCTGAAGAAATCAAACAGGCCCAAACCCTTAAAATATTTAAATCTACCGGTAAGCTAAAAACCTTCATGTTTTGCACAAGTTATGATTAAACACAAACACTTCTATCAATGTCTTTTTTCCATTAACTATTGTCTTTTTAAATGTTTTATCTATTTACTTCTTATATTTGCTTTTATTCATTGTAATTTTTATTTTCTTATGCTCCTCTTGCTGTATTTTTAAATAATGCATGTAAAGCACTTTGAATTGCCCCTGTTGTATGAAATGTGCTATACAAATAAACTTGCCTTGCCTTACATCTGGGGTCAAGGAAACAGATGGACAAATGTGGAGGTTCCTAACGTGCCAAATAAAGAGCAGCTCTCGGATTAGGCTACTTTGTTTTCATGCAAGATCAAATATGACGTCAGCAGCAGAGGTGAACATATTATGCATCTCACCTATAATCACGAATCCGTCGGTTTCCTTCTCTGACGACTTCTTTGGGTCTTTACGAAGTCCGAGAAAACTCCACATATTGTTTCCTTAATTACTGTATGCAACAGGTGAGAAAAACGAAATGTTAGTGAAAATTAATGCACATTTTATATTACATTTTAAGTATTGATTGATTGATTGATTGAAAACTTTATTAGAAGATTTGCAGAAGTAGGTACATGAAAGTACATATTACATACAAGGTCAACTAACAGGATAAAAACCCAAGAAAGCCACTGGCTTATTTCAATTGGGGTCCTTGATTCTCAATTCATCGTTACATGTAAGACAGACAAAAAAACTAGTACTATCTACAAGATAATACAGACAAATAACTAGTACTATCTACAAGATAAACATACATACATCATGGGAAGAACAATACAACAAAACATAAGGTATGTACAGCGGGTAGGACAGGTGGGGACATACACCACAGGTGGGGGCGGGGGACAAAACACAAAGTATGTACAGTGGGTAGTTCGGGTCTTTTAATCTGATTTTTGATTTAGAGGGTCCAGTTACGGATTGCAGCCTCCTGTAAATGTTTTTTGAGAGTGGTTTTGAAGGTGGGCAGTGTTTTGCACTCCTTTAAGATTATAGGAAGGGCGTTCCACATTATAGCCTATTAGTATTAGATTCGGGATTCTATATTTCGACTAGCTATTGTTGACTTGTAACCTCACACATAACCTTGTGACCACACATAAATCTCATGATCAAAACAGATCGCACTGTTAACAAGCATACAACACTTCAAAAGTGATGATGCTGATGTAAAACGTTGACTTTGCTCGACAGTCGCGTCGTTGAATAAGCTAGTTTCTGAACTTGAACAAACTCAAACATGTTACTCTTTCTCTTACCAGGGTTTAGTTTTCTTGATTAAAGTATCGTAAAATGTTGACTATTTCGTTCATACATAAAATTCACACTTATAAAGACAGGCCCGTGTGTTGTTTTTGTTGTGACAGTTCCTGAAATTTCTGACGTAACCGCTCGTTATATATTCCGTGTGGAAACACTTGCGATTCTCATCGGTTCTGCTGCTGGCATATCGATTGATGCGTTCCTCAAACCTCTAGGATTTAACGGTACTCTACTATGCTATGCCCATTTCCCTGTATATATTATCTACATGAAGTTAGTGTTTCATGAGACAAACCTTGACATCAATTCTTATTATGCCGTTCCAGATCTAGATTCTCACATTAGTGAGCATCGCATCCTGCCGTTGCAAAGAAAGGTTATACAGACGGCCTAGTGCATTTAATTCAATCTATGTTTGTACTTTTAATTTATTAGGATAATTTTTTTTTTTTTTTTGGATTCGATTCATTTAAATGTTTAACTCAACATCAACAGTAATTTAAGGCTCTGCCAACGAGATGCTTCTGTGGAACTATTTTAACCATGAGCTTGTATCACGGGGAGACAATGTTGGAGAAGAGCACACAGCGGATATCCTCCTAAGGAAAATTACGCGCGCGTTCTTCCATCTCTAGTCAGTATTGAAACAGTCGTCCAAACTGTTAATAGTACCATTTTCGAAATGACAGGCATTTACGAGACACCGAAAACCAGAATTAATACCGCTATGCTGTCTCAGTACATAAGCCGAGCGGTTTGTTTCGTTGGAAGTGTTGAGAAGGTAAATCATTTGAACTGTGTCCAGGCGTATCGCATACTCTCTTGTCTGGCTAGCTATGATGTGTCGTCGAAAAGCGATGCGCCTCAGTGTTTATGAAAGTAGTCTGTGCTGAGGCTGCATAACTTTGAGCTACTTGACAATTCTTTGGAAGACTAGTTTATTCTATGAATTGATTAGACTTGACTTGCTAAAAGCATGACATTCATTTATGTATTCAATCTCTGAAATGACCCCCTCTGTCCTCCAATTGTTTATGTTAATGTTAATGTTAATTTTATTTATAATGCGCCCCCCATCCAACTTTTACATCGGCCCGGGGATAAAGACAAGGACAAGGACAAGGAACACAGAAAGCAAACAGACACAGACTACTTTAAACGAACATCTCAAGGGATACAATTTGCAACAAATAGGGAGTAGACTTAGGGAACATCATTGACGAAGAGGTGGGTTTTTAACTTGGCTCTAAAGGAGTGCAGAGTGGGGGCAGACTTGATGGCGGAAGGGAGCGCGTTCCACAGGGTCGGTGCTATCACCGCAAATATTGTATATAATAATAATTTATGCATTGTTGTTTTCCTGTCTGTAAAGGTCCATCCATCAGGGAAGTCGTTCACTCTCTCGGACGGAGAGGGGAAGTCCGCATCAGTCGAACTCAATGATCCCGTGAGTACAATCAGTGGGGTAAAATGTCTTGCACAATTTTGATTACGTCCAGTAAAGTAACCTAGCATTAATTCAGAGCATAGCCGAAGTCTACAGGCTTCTGTATATCTGACTTTTGTAACTGCAGGGATACAACTTTCAGATATACAAAAGCCTGTGTGATCCTGCCTCACTAGCTGGAGAGTAGTTGCAACTGCAACTCAAAGCACAGAATAAAGGCAGAAAGGTTGCTCAAAAAGACTAGGTAGGGGGAAGGCTGGGATAAACCATTACTGAAAATTACAGTGGTTGGTAATCAGAAAAGTAGGTATTCTAACAGTGTGTTTTAAGAACACTTTTGCAGTACGTTTTTTTAAGTGAGTATAACAAAAATGTAATTCTCATTTGGCATAGTACAAGTAACTGCACATAAAATTCATAAATGCTGCTCTACTCTCAGTGAAGATCATTTCAGGTCATTATTGAGATAAGGATTTTTGCACTGAGATGTCTCTTTTGGTGCTTTTTTACGCAAGAAAGAACGACAAAAAAGCCTGACCTAGCGTTCACAACTTTCACACTATCAATCGATCAAACAAGTCGTCAAATAAAAAAGAACAGTGCATCATCAGTTCGGCTCATGACAGAATATCGGTGCTCTGTAGGCTAGCAACCAAATCAAATCAAATAAAGTTTTATTTGTATAGCGCATTTCTCACACAATGTGACCCAATGCGTTTCACATAATGACAGAACACGCAAGCAGGCAAGGGCAAAAAAAAACTGTACACTGTGCATCCAGGAAAATTCCCTTGCAGCCCTCTACTCATAGAGCAACCAATGCTCAAACCCTGCCAGTCTGCACTGATATAGGACAACAGTGCAACAACTTTGCGGCTGAACTTTAGTTACATTTCGGGAGTCATATGCCATCAAAAGGGGGAAATGCGACATGGAAATATGTCAAAATGCTGGACTGTCATGCACAAATCAACCTTGAAAAAAAACAACAACATGAAAACAAGAATTGGGGCACCCCTACTTTACATGTGAACGCTCAAAAAGGAGGGGTAGAGCTAAAATGGAGGGCCAAGAGGTGAAATGGGATTGTACCTAAATCTCAGCCAATTAGGGCACTTGTCATATTGCATGTAAGATGGAACGTGTTGTCTTTTGACTTTCTTCCAGCTGGAGGAGGAACTGAGTGGGATTGTGGAGGTCATCGGCATGGTGTCCAACAAAGGTGCAGTGATGGCCACTGCGTACACCATGCTCAGAGAGGACAAGGGGATTGCTTTCGGTAGGCACACACTCAATTGTAGTGAGTCAGAATTCCAAACCAACTGTATTTGATATTTGTAAACATGTCCTTATTTCCTTACAGATCTAGAGCTGTACAACGAAGCCCTGAAAGTCATCCACGACTTCCCACAGCATTATCCTTTTGAGATCGCCACGAGTGGATGAGCACTTTGGAGTTGCACCCCTTTTCACTCCTTGCTAAAGATCGCTGTGATGTTCACATCTTAATTGTTTTGTTGTAATATAGATTTGTACAAAGTTTCCTTTATCCCTGTTTTTGAAAATAAAGAACCTATGTCACTGCCTGATCAGTCAGTGTACCAACATTCATGATAATATTTTATTTAAACCTGAGTAGAGTTTCAAAATGAACGGTGGCAGGGTTACAGAGCAGAGATGAGGTCTAGACCAGAGCCCTTGAGAACTGTACCCAGACCGATACAACCATTCAAGATCCAGCTGAGAGCTACAGTAGACAGTATAAGATCAAGACTCTGTCTCTGGCACATGGTATCAGCATTTTGATAGCATACTTAAGTAGGTGTCCTTTTTAACGCAACTTGGTTAGGTACATTTTCAAGAAATAAATACAGTGTTTGGTTACATACTGAAACATTGTCCTACAGTGCAAACGTGATTGTGTTATAGCGCCCTCTGTTGATAAAAAGTGGTCAATACAAGATCGTACTGCTCCAACAAAAATTCTACTCTGCCATCATTTGGGAAACAAAGTGATGGACTATGTTCCAGCCCTGGTAAATTATGGAGAATTGGCATTTGGTAAGTGCTCTGTGTTTAACATGTTCTTACTGTTCTTTTACTAAGCATCAGTAAGTGCTGTTGAAGCACAAGTTGCATGAATCATGTCACATGCTTCATATCACTGGCACCCTCCAGCTAAGGGAAGTTTATGATTCCTCAGGATGACATTTTAAGTACGGTAGAAGTCAATATATTACTAATGCAACACCCATGTTGCTTTGACAAAATACAGAGGTATTTGATCATTATTAAACAGTTCATGTGGTAGTTTTTACTGTGTTTTACACCAAATTATGTAATTTGACTCCTGTATCCTCCTGGTATCCTGTATGCACTGATTTTGTTTTGTTTTGTTTAACCCACAAGCAACAGTATCTGTTATAGCGTTAGGAAACATACTTTCAATATCTGTATTCCCTCTGGCTCATTGCACCAAAGTTGATACAGTACTTCCCATATGATGATTGTTAACCTGTCCTGCAGGAGCAAACCCTCTTCAGTCTCTGGATTTACAGTATGTCAGGAATTGGGATGATTATTACCTATCTGGTCTGTCCCTGTGAGTTACGGGAAAAGGACAGGAAAGGAGTATATCTTATTTTGACATCCTCCAAAAGATGCTGCATGCAAAGCCATTCTTGCTCATGGATTTCAGGTTTGAAGTTAATTGTTACGTCACACAAAACACAACTGTAAGAGAGTAAAATGATTAGGCTTCGGTTCCTGACATTGCAGCACAAGACAATTAGGCAATAGGCATAATTCAAGATGTTTTGTTTTTTTAACTGACAATAGTACTTAGGTACTGTACTGTCACATATGTGACAAATAATATTATATACAATTAGCAGTATCTTGCAATTTGCAGACAACAAGGCACTAGGCATAATTCAACAAGAAAGTCAATAGTACAGGGCGTAAGTGACAGCAGTAAAGTGATGTGGACTGGGTGCTGTGGGGTTGCTGCTCAGCTGAGTTGTCCATTCCAAGTGCATTATTTAAAAGCTTGGCCATGTTGCCTTATAACAAATGTTTAAAGGGATGACATCAAAGTTTCTCTAAAGTTAGATTAAATTAGATGAATCCATTTCCATCTGTTGCATTGATCCAACAGGATGTCCAAATCTCAAATGAATGCCAAAGATTAACACCATCTGATTTCATATTTTAGTTAATCTCCTGTTAATTTGGAATTGGTGTGCATAGAGTAGCTGGTTCCACACAACAGATGGTGTGGGATGTCTCCTTGTTGGACCACTTTGGAAGTCTGAAAGCGTTTGACAAACTTTGATGTGAACTATAATAATCTCAACCTGGGGAAAGGCAGTGTGGAGGGGGAGTTGCTAATGGCCACCGTATGCAGCTCTAAACAAAATGTTGAATGGGTTAGAATAACTGATCCAAACACAACTTTCAATTATAGTTAACTGTCAAAAACACAGCATGGCTACCATGACTGCTACCTGCCCTTGCTTTGCCGCCTTGAAATATTTTTAACCTTAAAATTGTGTATGCTGCTAATATTTTTTGTCATGTATGAATTATTTCTTGTCATGTAAGTTCTGCAGTTTTTCAGTGGGGCCTTGGCTCCACTGCAAGCATGAATTAATAAAATCAAATCAAATCAACTGTCATGAATTATACTTAAAAAATAATCTAAATTCAAGTATGGAACTAAGTGTGAGGTGGTACCAATATACTCTATATCTGGTTCCCAGGGTTTCAGCATCAGGATTTAACTGTCATCAATGTTCTTCTCGAGGGAGATCTTCATACAGTAAAAGCAGGTTTTCATATGTTTCTGTAATAAGGTTGTAAGGAGAATATTGAAATTCATCCATCACCCTTTGGCAAACCACCTGGTAAGAGTTTCCATGGAAGGAATTCGATCAGGCAGTTTCATTTCTCAATTCTTGAGAAATTGAGAGTCATGCCATCCAACTATTTCTAAAAGATTAGCAGATAAACAAATAAAAAAAACATTACTAAAAACTACTTTTAAAATATAGCTTCATGACAAATTGATGTCTGTGTTGTATACCATCATTGTTCAATAACTAAACTATTGGTGCCAGTGGTTTATAACATGCTTTCTATGATCTGTCTCTTGATGGGTGGGAGAGGACCGGCCTGGGGCAGAGCAGCTGCCACTCGTGGCAAGTTCAGACATAGGGATCATTACGCCATTCGCTACCTCTGGAGAGTTGCTGGTGTGCAAGAGGGATAGCCCTGTCACAATAACTTCTCCTAATCACAGCCAATTTGTCAAAGACACTTGTCTTTTGTGTTGTTTTTCCCTCCTATGACCGGGTATTCATGGTCAAATGCGTGCATGGAACTTCTATATTTCATTTGAGCTTAGTAATTATCGTGTCATGTTATGTATGTTTTTCATGTTTAAATTTTATAGTAATAGATAGACAAATAAGGTTGGATATTGATGTAGTGTGATGTGATGGGCAATATTTCTGCTACATGTTTGGGAAATATGCATTTCAGTTACTTTCAAGTATTTTGTCATTTGTATTTGACTGGCCTTAACAGAAATTCTATATATTTATAGTATATATGTAACAAGATACTTTAGAGAAATAATAATACTCAAAATACTTTTCAACAGGGAAATAAGTTTGCCTTTTTGGTGTGATTGTCATAATTCGTCTTAAATGAGTTTTTATATGTAAAGTGTGATTTGGAATCACGCTCTGATTATAAGATAGCCCTGCCTGTGACTTCTAGGTCCAGATGTAAGGACATGAGGACGTCCTCTTGGTCTAGAGGTTTATGTCTGTGGCATCCATACCAGAAGTTCTGGTCAAAACCCAGCTTGTTACATAAACAAATATAGAGATGAATCTTACTGAATTCTGTTAATTCTACCTTTACCGAACATTTCTGGATTTCTTTAACTGCAAAACTGGTATTTAATTACATTTATGGTGATATTAAAAACGTCTTAAAAGGTGTTGAAGAATGTGAGGAACGCAAACTCGGTCGACGTGTTTCTCCCTGAAATTTGCTCCCTCCACCTGTCTGCTTGGCTGCCTGTCTTGCAAATGTAATTTCTTTATTTTTAAAATACTTTTTTTTTGCTCATTGTAATGCATGGAGTGGCATGAGGAATGGTATCAAACACGTGTGTAGCCTCCACGGCTAACCCTACACCCTCAGAGGTGAGGCATATTCTACATACTAAGACAGGCATTGGTATTGACTTCATGTTGCTATGACTTCAACAACTCCCTGGCAGATAGTGATAACTTTACTGTGTGGCCATGACTACTGATTGCTATGACTTCAACAACTCTCACTAATACAATTTCAGCTGACATGTCTAAAACACATGTCCACATATCATCATATGCATCAGGGGCCCACAGAGGAGGACTGTTTCAGCCGTATGAAGCTGTCAGTCAAAAGCGCCCGCAGGGAGATTTCTCCATGTCGCACCTTTGACATGTTTAACAAACGATCCAAGCATGGTGGGTTCAGGAAAACGACATACCTGCAGGCCCCACACGGAAAACACCCAAGGGCGTAAAGCTGCAGATAAGTGTAGCGCTTTGAAGTCACATTTCTTTTCTTTATTACACTGAACAACCAGAGTTCAGGTCGACCAGCCTTTAGTTTTACAGTTTGTTTAAGCTCAAGCCCCCCGGGCCGTGGTGCTTGTACACATGCTGGAGAATAAAAAACAAAAAAAGGTCACGCCATTGCCTCACTGCTTAACATCACCCTGAACATGATGGGCCTTGGACAGAAGAGTCTAAGTAGTACAATACCATGGACGCCAGCATGTTCCACTCCAGGTCTGGTTGGCAGTTGAGACTTGGGCCTTATTTACATTGTTACGGTAACATTGAAAAAGTTGGGTGTCAGGAATACTTATTAGGCACTCCTTTGTCGCGTATATGTGTTTAATAAGTAGCTAATTGGACATTTCTTAGGTTTGTTCTGTGTTTTATTATTCTTATGTTATTAGTCATGTAGGGGATGGACAGTTAGATGTGATTTCATCAACCCTCCAATCAGCGGCTCACACCTGAGGATTGAACTAGAGACCTTGTGGTTACTGGCTAGCCTCCCTAATTAGTCAAGGCCAACTTTGCCCCCCAATAACATTGTTGTGTGGGGTGTGTGTTTGTGGGTGTTTTCAGGGGCTGGGTAGAAAGCGAACACTCATAAGCTACAAATGAGTAGTCATATGTCAGTCATATATTAGTCATATGTCAAATAAACTATTACCAAAAGATTCACACAGGGCAGGATAAAAGGACATCCATGCTATAGTATATTTCCCTCTGAAATCCCCTGAATATGAAACAAACCCCATCTGTGGTCAGACCCCAGCTCTATGCTGTGACCTCAAGCCACTGATCTTCTAAAGAGACAACAAGCCATGTTGGATCCCCCTTGCGTGCCACTGTCCTAATGTGGCAGTCATCACGTACTGTAGCGGAGCTGCTTCCGCGAGCTTGTTTGTCTTGCTTTATCTCAGTCGCATGCTATTGCTGCACCCAGTGAGCTGTGGGAGGAAGCTCCCTATGATCTCCCAGACCAGCCTGGCATAGCTGCGGCTAACACCCGTCTCTGTTGTCTTAACACAGCTCTGTCTGCAGACAACCAGCCTCTCATAGTGTGCCAGAGCAAGGCTCTAACAACAAGCACTCCCAAACGCAGCCATGGAGGGATTCAGGGACGTTTTTTTTTTCTTTTCTTCTTCTTCTTCTCTTTTTTTGGACACGTTCAGGGTGTTTTCTTCTGTGTTTAACATCTTCACACTGTACTTTGACTTAGCATCAGTTAGCGTCAGTTAGTGCCATTGAAGCGCACGTTGCATGAATCATGTTGCACGTTTTATATCACTGGTCACCCTCCAGCTAAGGGGAAGTTTTATGATTCCTCAGGATGACATTTTAACTACTGACAAATGTGACACGGTCTGGTGAAAAGGGCCTCATGTCCGCAATTCTCAAGTCGCACAAATGAGCAAAAAGCCACATCATTTCATTTACAGAATGTCAGGAATTGGAATGGAAGACCTAATCTGGTCTGTCCCTGTGAGTTACGGGAAGAGGACAGGAGGGGTGTATTTCTTATTTTGACATCCCCCAAAAGATGTTGCATGCAAAGCCATGCTTGCTCCTGGGTCTGGGAGCTGTGAGGTGGCTGCTTATCTTAGCTGAGGTATCCAATCTCACATGTACAGTAGCTCACATGAGTCTCAACGTTCATTCGTCAATGATGTTCTCTAAGCATCCTAACTATTCGTCTCCTCTCCTCAGGCAGATTCTTCACTCCATCTCCAGCAGCCTGGTGACCCGCTTGTACTCATGTTCTGATCCTGGCTTGATGCTTATAAGTCCGTCTAGTATTAGTACTGAACTGTAGTACCATAGTATTACCTCTGTCAGGTTTGTTGTGCCCTGTTACTGGGATTGGATCATAGTAAGAACTTGATCACATTCACATTTTTGTAAACTTGACCAGATGATTTCTCATGTTGAAGTCTTGCAAGATTCAAAAAGTAATAAAAGTGGCACTAGAGGATCTGAGGAATTGGAGTCATGAATGCAAGCAAAACAAATACTTTATTCCCACAAAGGTTAGAGACAGTAGGTCTATAATATCAGAAGTTGGGCAAAAAAAGCAGCATTACAGACCAATTATTGATATTACACTAGTGACATGATATTACACTAGTGACTTATTAATATATATATATATATTTATTATATAAAAATATACACTCAGCGACACTTTATTAGGAACACCTGTACACCTTCTCATTCATCCACGTGGTGTCATCATGGACCAGAATCTCAAAGGAATGTTTCCAATAGCTTGTGGAATCAATGTCACCAATAATTGACACTGTTTTGAGAGCAAAGGATGTGTATGTGTGTGTGTGTATATATATATATATATATATATATATATATATATATATATATATATATAGCTTTGCAGTTCTGTCTTAATTGAATGACTATTCAATTAAGACCATTCCATTGCACTGCATATTCCATAATCTATTCCAGAAATGTTGCCTCTGAATAGAGTTATTGTAGCCTTACAGTAGAGAGTGGTTATTAATTCCACTTCAGCATCTTATCAATATCCTAACTCGTATACTCTTATACGAGCGTTCCAGGCCATCCTGATCACAAAAGTATGTCCCAACCTGATCAAATCTGACCTGTGATAAAACATTTGTGATTGGTCATATCCCCGGACCCCATGGCTTTTGACAACTTTGTGCTGTGCGATTGTCTGCCTCATACATATTCAGTGTTAGGAGTGCAGCCCCCTGGTGCGGGTTTGATCAGCGCACCTCTCTCTTGCAGTACTATAACTGGGATAAGAAGCTCGCCGACTGGATTATGTAACTCAATCCTAATGATCGGACTGTTACAGTGACTGATTGTATTTAAATGAGAATAACGGTAAGGTAAGGTAACTTGTTTTAAATGACGTCCTGTTAACACCTTAGTGTCAAGTGGAGTTGGTCAAATAGCCTATGGCACACGCGATGTGGTTTCAACCCATGTCAGAAATGTGTTGAATGCAAGTGAAATATAAGGGTGTGATGCTTTTCTGATGTTTAAATACCTTAAATGTTTATTTGTATTTATGAATTGAGTCTTGAGACTTTTTTCCTTTAATGGTCATTTTCTAAATGAGTGAAAGGTCAGGTAGTTTTGCTGAAGCCTTTACATTGGGTGATTTTAGTCAAACAGTCGATTTTATTGATGAACGTTACGTTTTCTGTAAAAAGATTGTATTTCTTTCGCATAGGCTAAACCGATTTATTTTTTTAGCAAATACTGTATATTCTGCCTAATTTGAACTCATTGTCAATTCCATTTATTTTCCCATAAATTATAGTTAATGAATTTAATTAAAAATTAACCGTCAACCGTCAACCGTAGCCTATGGATATACTGAGTTAAACCCAATCCTGCCAAATAATTTGGGGGAAATTCATAGTTTACTAG